>NW_026711630.1:0-164600 GCF_026419965.1 Kogia breviceps | reverse complement strand
TAGCTCCGGCCCCTTCGCCGGGCCCGCCAGGCCTGAAGCCTGAGGCCTAGCCTCACGGCATGCCGTGCCCTACGCCGCACACGCCCCCCCACACGTGTCCGTACCCCGAACTCGAGCCTCAGCCTCACGGGGGGCCTAACCCTAACCCTAGCTCCGGCCCTTCGCCGGGCCGCCAGGCCTGAAGCCTGAGGCCTAGCCTCACGGCATGCCGCGCCCTACGCCTCACACGCCGCCCCACACGTGTCCGTACCCCGACCTCGAGCCTCAGCCTCACCGGGGGCCTAACCCTAACCCTAGCTCCGCCCTTCGCCGGGCCGCCAGGCCTGAAGCCTGAGGCCTAGCCTCACGGCATGCCGCGCCCTACGCCGCACACGCCCCCCACACGTGTCCGTACCCCGACCTCGAGCCTCAGCCTCACCGGGGGCCTAACCCTAACCCTAGCTCCGGCCCTTCGCCGGGCCGCCAGGCCTGAAGCCTGAGGCCTAGCCTCACGGCATGCCGCGCCCTACGCCGCACACGCCCCCCCACACGTGTCCGTACCCCGACCTCGAGCCTCAGCCTCACGGGGGCCTAACCCTAACCCTAGCTCCGGCCCTTCGCCGGGCCGCCAGGCCTGAAGCCTGAGGCCTAGCCTCACGGCATGCCGCGCCCTACGCCGCACACGCCCCCCCACACGTGTCCGTACCCCGACCTCGAGCCTCAGCCTCACCGGGGGCCTAACCCTAACCCTAGCTCCGGCCCTTCGCCGGGCCGCCAGGCCTGAAGCCTGAGGCCTAGCCTCACGGCATGCCGCGCCCTACGCCGCACACGCCCCCCCACACGTGTCCGTACCCCGACCTCGAGCCTCAGCCTCACCGGGGGCCTAACCCTAACCCTAGCTCCGCCCTTCGCCGGGCCGCCAGGCCTGAAGCCTGAGGCCTAGCCTCACGGCATGCCGCGCCCTACGCCGCACACGCCCCCCCACACGTGTCCGTACCCCGACCTCGAGCCTCAGCCTCACCGGGGGCCTAACCCTAACCCTAGCTCCGGCCCTTCGCCGGGCCGCCAGGCCTGAAGCCTGAGGCCTAGCCTCACGGCATGCCGCGCCCTACGCCGCACACGCCGCCCCACACGTGTCAGCACCCCGAGCTCGAGCCTCAGCCTCACCGGGGGCCTAACCCTAACCCTAGCTCCGGCCCTTCGCCGGGCCGCCAGGCCTGAAGCCTGAGGCCTAGCCTCACGGCATGCCGCGCCCTACGCCGCACACGCCCCCCCACACGTGTCCGGACCCCGACCTCGAGCCTCAGCCTCACCGGGGGCCTAACCCTAACCCTAGCTCCGGCCCTTTGCCGGGCCGCCAGGCCTGAAGCCTGAGGCCTAGCCTCACGGCATGCCGCGCCCTACGCCGCACACGCCCCCCCACACGTGTCCGTACCCCGACCTCGAGCCTCAGCCTCACGGGGGGCCTAACCCTAACCCTAGCTCCGGCCCTTCGCCGGGCCGCCAGGCCTGAAGCCTGAGGGCCTAGCCTCACGGCATGCCGCGCCCTACGCCGCACACTCCCCCCCACACGTGTCCGTACCCCGACCTCGAGCCTCAGCCTCACCGGGGGCCTAACCCTAACCCTAGCTCCGGCCCTTCGCCGGGCCGCCAGGCCTGAAGCCTGAGGCCTAGCCTCACGGCATGCCGCGCCCTACGCCGCACACGCCGCCCCCACACGTGTCCGTACCCCGACCTCGAGCCTCAGCCTCACCGGGGGCCTAACCCTAACCCTAGCTCCGGCCCTTCGCCGGGCCGCCAGGCCTGAAGCCTGAGGCCTAGCCTCACGGCATGCCGCGCCCTACGCCGCACACGCCCCCCCACACGTGTCCGTACCCCGACCTCGAGCCTCAGCCTCACCGGGGGCCTAACCCTAACCCTAGCTCCGGCCCTTCGCCGGGCCGCCAGGCCTGAAGCCTGAGGCCTAGCCTCACGGCATGCCGCGCCCTACGCCGCACACGCCCCCCCACACGTGTCCGTACCCCGACCTCGAGCCTCAGCCTCACCGGGGGCCTAACCCTAACCCTAGCTCCGGCCCTTCGCCGGGCCGCCAGGCCTGAAGCCTGAGGCCTAGCCTCACGGCATGCCACGCCCTACGCCGCACACTCCCCCCCACACGTGTCCGTACCCCGACCTCGAGCCTCAGCCTCACCGGGGGCCTAACCCTAACCCTAGCTCCGGCCCTTCGCCGGGCCGCCAGGCCTGAAGCCTGAGGCCTAGCCTCACGGCATGCCGCCCCCTACGCCGCACACGCCCCACCACACGTGTCCGTACCCCGACCTCGAGCCTCAGCCTCACCGGGGGCCTAACCCTAACCCTAGCTCCGGCCCTTCGCCGGGCCGCCAGGCCTGAAGCCTGAGGCCTAGCCTCACGGCATGCCGCGCCCTACGCCGCACACGCCCCCCCACACGTGTCCGTACCCCGACCTCGAGCCTCAGCCTCACCGGGGGCCTAACCCTAACCCTAGCTCCGGCCCTTCGCCGGGCCGCCAGGCCTGAAGCCTGAGGCCTAGCCTCACGGCATGCCGCGCCCTACGCCGCACACGCCCCCCCACACGTGTCCGTACCCCGACCTCGAGCCTCAGCCTCACCGGGGGCCTAACCCTAACCCTAGCTCCGGCCCTTTGCCGGGCCGCCAGGCCTGAAGCCTGAGGCCTAGCCTCACGGCATGCCGCGCCCTACGCCGCACACGCCCCCCCACACGTGTCCGTACCCCGACCTCGAGCCTCAGCCTCACCGGGGGCCTAAACCTAACCCTAGCTCCGGCCTTTCGCCGGGCCGCCAGGCCTGAAGCCTGAGGCCTAGCCTCACGGCATGCCGCGCCCTACGCCGCACACGCCCCCCCACACGTGTCCGTACCCCGACCTCGAGCCTCAGCCTCACCGGGGGCCTAACCCTAACCCTAGCTCCGGCCCTTCGCCGGGCCGCCAGGCCTGAAGCCTGAGGCCTAGCCTCACGGCATGCCGCGCCCTACGCCGCACACGCCCCCCCACACGTGTCCGTACCCCGACCTCGAGCCTCAGCCTCACCGGGGGCCTAACCCTAACCCTAGCTCCGGCCATTCGCCGGGCCGCCAGGCCTGAAGCCTGAGGCCTAGCCTCACGGCATGTCGCGCCCTACGCCGCACACGCCCCCACACACGTGTCCGTACCCCGACCTCGAGCCTCAGCCTCACCAGGGGCCTAACCCTAACCATAGCTCCGGCCCTTCGCCGGGCCGCCAGGCCTGAAGCCTGAGGCCTAGCCTCACGGCATGCCGCGCCCTACGCCGCACACGCCCCCCCACACGTGTCCGTACCCCGACCTCGAGCCTCAGCCTCACCGGGGGCCTAACCCTAACCCTAGCTCCGGCCCTTCGCCGGGCCGCCAGGCCTGAAGCCTGAGGCCTAGCCTCACGGCATGTCGCGCCTACGCCGCACACGCCGCCCCACACGTGTCCGTACCCCGACCTCGAGCCTCTGCCTCACCGGGGGCCTAACCCTAACCCTAGCTCCGGCCCTTCGCCGGGCCGCCAGGCCTGAAGCCTGAGGCCTAGCCTCACGGCATGCCGCGCCCTACGCCGCACACGCCCCCCCACACGTGTCCGTACCCCGACCTCGAGCCTCAGCCTCACCGGGGGCCTAACCCTAACCCTAGCTCCGGCCCTTCGCCGGGCCGCCAGGCCTGAAGCCTGAGGCCTAGCCTCACGGCATGCCGCGCCCTACGCCGCACACGCCCCCCCACACGTGTCCGTACCCCGACCTCGAGCCTCAGCCTCACCGGGGGCCTAACCCTAACCCTAGCTCCGGCCCTTCGCCGGGCCGCCAGGCCTGAAGCCTGAGGCCTAGCCTCACGGCATGCCGCGTCCTACGCCGCACACGCCCCCCCACACGTGTCCGTACCCCGATCTCGAGCCTCAGCCTCACCGGGGGCCTAACCCTAACCCTAGCTCCGGCCCTTCGCCGGGCCGCCAGGCCTGAAGCCTGAGGCCTAGCCTCACGGCATGCCGCGCCCTACGCCGCACACGCCCCCCCACACGTGTCCGTACCCCGACCTCGAGCCTCAGCCTCACCGGGGGCCTAACCCTAACCCTAGCTCCGGCCCTTCGCCGGGCCGCCAGGCCTGAAGCCTGAGGCCTAGCCTCACGGCATGCCGCGCCCTACGCCGCACACGCCCCCCCACACGTGTCCGTACCCCGACCTCGAGCCTCAGCCTCACCGGGGGCCTAACCCTAACCCTAGCTCCGGCCCTTCGCCGGGCCGCCAGGCCTGAAGCCTGAGGCCTAGCCTCATGGCATGCCGCGCCATCCGCCGCACACGCCCCCCCACACGTGTCCGTACCCCGACCTCGAGCCTCAGCCTCACCGGGGGCCTAACCCTAACCCTAGCTCCGGCCCTTCGCCGGGCCGCCAGGCCTGAAGCCTGAGGCCTAGCCTCACGGCATGCCGCGCCCTACGCCGCACACGCCCCCCCACACGTGTCCGGACCCCGACCTCGAGCCTCAGCCTCACCGGGGGCCTAACCCTAACCCTAGCTCCGGCCCTTCGCCGGGCCGCCAGGCCTGAAGCCTGAGGCCTAGCCTCACGGCATGCCGCGCCCTACGCCGCACACGCCCCCCCACACGTGTCCGTACCCCGACCTCGAGCCTCAGCCTCACGGGGGGCCTAACCCTAACCCTAGCTCCGGCCCTTCGCCGGGCCGCCAGGCCTGAAGCCTGAGGGCTAGCCTCACGGCATGCCGCGCCCTACGCCGCACACTCCCCCCCACACGTGTCCGTACCCCGACCTCGAGCCTCAGCCTCACCGGGGGCCTAACCCTAACCCTAGCTCCGGCCCTTCGCCGGGCCGCCAGGCCTGAAGCCTCAGGCCTAGCCTCACGGCATGCCGCGCCCTACGCCGCACACGCCCCCCCACACGTGTCCGTACCCCGACCTCGAGCCTCAGCCTCACCGGGGGCCTAACCCTAACCCTAGCTCCGGCCCTTCGCCGGGCCGCCAGGCCTGAAGCCTGAGGCCTAGCCTCACGGCATGCCGCGCCCTACGCCGCACACGCCCCCCCACACGTGTCCGTACCCCGACCTCGAGCCTCAGCCTCACCGGGGGCCTAACCCTAACCCTAGCTCCGGCCCTTCGCCGGGCCGCCAGGCCTGAAGCCTGAGGCCTAGCCTCACGGCATGCCGCGCCCTACGCCGCACACGCCCCCCCACACGTGTCCGTACCCCGACCTCGAGCCTCAGCCTCACCGGGGGCCTAACCCTAATCCTAGCTCCGGCCCTTCGCCGGGCCGCCAGGCCTGAAGCCTGAGGCCTAGCCTCACGGCATGCCGCGCCCTACGCCGCACACGCCCCCCCACACGTGTCCGTACCCCGACCTCGAGCCTCAGCCTCACCGGGGGCCTAACCCTAACCCTAGCTCCGGCCCTTCGCCGGGCCGCCAGGCCTGAAGCCTGAGGCCTAGCCTCACGGCATGCCGTGCCCTACGCCGCACACGCCCCCCCACACGTGTCCGTACCCCGACCTCGAGCCTCAGCCTCACCGGGGGCCTAACCCTAACCCTAGCTCCGGCCCTTCGCCGGGCCGCCAGGCCTGAAGCCTGAGGCCTAGCCTCATGGCATGCCGCGCCCTACGCCGCACACGCCCCCCCACACGTGTCCGTACCCCGACCTCGAGCCTCAGCCTCACCGGGGGCCTAACCCTAACCCTAGCTCCGGCCCTTCGCCGGGCCGCCAGGCCTGAAGCCTGAGGCCTAGCCTCACGGCATGCCGCGCCCTACGCCGCACACGCCGCCCCACACGTGTCCGTACCCCGACCTCGAGCCTCAGCCTCACCGGGGGCCTAACCCTAACCCTAGCTCCGGCCCTTCGCCGGGCCGCCAGGCCTGAAGCCTGAGGCCTAGCCTCACGGCATGCCGTGCCCTACGCCGCACACGCCCCCCCACACGTGTCCGGACCCCGACCTCGAGCCTCAGCCTCACCGGGGGCCTAACCCTAACCCTAGCTCCGGCCCTTCGCCGGGCCGCCAGGCCTGAAGCCTGAGGCCTAGCCTCACGGCATGCCGCGCTCTACGCCGCACACGCCCCCCCACACGTATCCGTACCCCGACCTCGAGCCTCAGCCTCACGGGGGGCCTAACCCTAACCCTAGCTCCGGCCCTTCGCCGGGCCGCCAGGCCTGAAGCCTGAAGCCTAGCCTCACGGCATGCCGCGCCCTACGCCGCACACTCCCCCCCACACGTGTCCGTACCCCGACCTCGAGCCTCAGCCTCACCGGGGGCCTAACCCTAACCCTAGCTCCGGCCCTTCGCCGGGCCGCCAGGCCTGAAGCCTCAGGCCTAGCCTCACGGCATGCCGCGCCCTACGCCGCACACGCCCCCCCACACGTGTCCGTACCCCGACCTCGAGCCTCAACCTCACCGGGGGCCTAACCCTAACCCTAGCTCCGGCCCTTCGCCGGGCCGCCAGGCCTGAAGCCTGAGGCCTAGCCTCACGGCATGCCGCGCCCTACGCCGCACACGCCTCCCCACACGTGTCCGTACCCCGACCTCGAGCCTCAGCCTCACCGGGGGCCTAACCCTAACCCTAGCTCCGGCCTTTCGCCGGGCCGCCAGGCCTGAAGCCTGAGGCCTAGCCTCACGGCATGCCGCGCCCTACGCCGCACACGCGCCCCCACACGTGTCCGTACCCCGACCTCGAGCCTCAGCCTCACCGGGGGCCTAACCCTAACCCTAGCTCCGGCCCTTCGCCGGGCCGCCAGGCCTGAAGCCTGAGGCCTAGCCTCACGGCATGCCGCGCCCTACGCCGCACACGCCCCCCCACACGTGTCCGTACCCCGACCTCGAGCCTCAGCCTCACCGGGGGCCTAACCCTAACCCTAGCTCCGGCCCTTCGCCGGGCCGCCAGGCCTGAAGCCTGAGGCCTAGCCTCACGGCATGCCGCGCCCTACGCCGCACACGCCCCCCCACACGTGTCCGTACCCCGACCTCGAGCCTCAGCCTCACCGGGGGCCTAACCCTAACCCTAGCTCCGGCCCTTCGCCGGGCCGCCAGGCCTGAAGCCTGAGGCCTAGCCTCACGGCATGCCGCGCCCTACGCCGCACACGCCCCCCCACACGTGTCCGTACCCCGATCTCGAGCCTCAGCCTCACCGGGGGCCTAACCCTAACCCTAGCTCCGGCCCTTCGCCGGGCCGCCAGGTCTGAAGCCTGAGGCCTAGCCTCACGGCATGCCGCGCCCTACGCCGCACACGCCCCCCCACACGTGTCCGTACCCCGACCTCGAGCTTCAGCCTCACCGGGGGCCTAACCCTAACCCTAGCTCCGGCCCTTCGCCGGGCCGCCAGGCCTGAAGCCTGAGGCCTAGCCTCACGGCATGCCGCGCCCTACGCCGCACACGGCCCCCCACACGTGTCCGTACCCCGACCTCGAGCCTCAGCCTCACCGGGGGCCTAACCCTAACCCTAGCTCCGGCCCTTCGCCGGGCCGCCAGGCCTGAAGCCTGAGGCCTAGCCTCATGGCATGCCGCGCCATCCGCCGCACACGCCCCCCCACACGTGTCCGTACCCCGACCTCGAGCCTCAGCCTCACCGGGGGCCTAACCCTAACCCTAGCTCCGGCCCTTCGCCGGGCCGCCAGGCCTGAAGCCTGAGGCCTAGCCTCACGGCATGCCGCGCCCTACGCCGCACACGCCCCCCCCCACGTGTCCGTACCCCGACCTCGAGCCTCAGCCTCACCGGGGGCCTAACCCTAACCCTAGCTCCGGCCCTTCGCCGGGCCGCCAGGCCTGAAGCCTGAGGCCTAGCCTCACGGCATGCCGCGCCCTACGCCGCACACGCCCCCCCACACGTGTCCGGACCCCGACCTTGAGCCTCAGCCTCACCGGGGGCCTAACCCTAACCCTAGCTCCGGCCCTTCGCCGGGCCGCCAGGCCTGAAGCCTGAGGCCTAGCCTCACGGCATGCCGCGCCCTACGCCGCACACGCCCCCCCACACGTGTCCGTACCCCGACCTCGAGCCTCAGCCTCACGGGGGGCCTAACCCTAACCCTAGCTCCGGCCCTTCGCCGGGCCGCCAGGCCTGAAGCCTGAGGGCTAGCCTCACGGCATGCCGCGCCCTACGCCGCACACTCCCCCCCACACGTGTCCGTACCCCGACCTCGAGCCTCAGCCTCACCGGGGGCCTAACCCTAACCCTAGCTCCGGCCCTTCGCCGGGCCGCCAGGCCTGAAGCCTGAGGCCTAGCCTCACGGCATGCCGCGCCCTACGCCGCACACGCCGCCCCACACGTGTCCGTACCCCGACCTCGAGCCTCAGCCTCACCGGGGGCCTAACCCTAACCCTAGCTCCGGCCCTTCGCCGGGCCGCCAGGCCTGAAGCCTGAGGCCTAGCCTCACGGCATGCCGCGCCCTACGCCGCACACGCCCCCCCACACGTGTCCGTACCCCGACCTCGAGCCTCAGCCTCACCGGGGGCCTAACCCTAACCCTAGCTCCGGCCCTTCGCCGGGCCGCCAGGCCTGAAGCCTGAGGCCTAGCCTCACGGCATGCCGCGCCCTACGCCGCACACGCCCCCCCACACGTGTCCGTACCCCGACCTCGAGCCTCAGCCTCACCGGGGGCCTAACCCTAACCCTAGCTCCGGCCCTTCGCCGGGCCGCCAGGCCTGAAGCCTGAGGCCTAGCCTCACGGCATGCCGCGCCCTACGCCGCACACGCCCCCCCACACGTGTCCGTACCCCGACCTCGAGCCTCAGCCTCACCGGGGGCCTAACCCTAACCCTAGCTCCGGCCCTTCGCCGGGCCGCCAGGCCTGAAGCCTGAGGCCTAGCCTCACGGCATGCCGCGCCCTACGCCGCACACGCCCCCCCACACGTGTCCGTACCCCGACCTCGAGCCTCTGCCTCACCGGGGGCCTAACCCTAACCCTAGCTCCGGCCCTTCGCCGGGCCGCCAGGCCTGAAGCCTGAGGCCTAGCCTCACGGCATGCCGCGCCCTACGCCGCACACGCCCCCCCACACGTGTCCGTACCCCGACCTCGAGCCTCAGCCTCACCGGGGGCCTAACCCTAACCCTAGCTCCGGCCCTTCGCCGGGCCGCCAGGCCTGAAGCCTGAGGCCTAGCCTCACGGCATGCCGCGCCCTACGCCGCACACGCCCCCCCACACGTGTCCGTACCCCGACCTCGAGCCTCAGCCTCACCGGGGGCCTAACCCTAACCCTAGCTCCGGCCCTTCGCCGGGCCGCCAGGCCTGAAGCCTGAGGCCTAGCCTCACGGCATGCCGCGCCCTACGCCGCACACGCCCCCCCACACGTGTCCGTACCCCGACCTCGAGCCTCAGCCTCACCGGGGGCCTAACCCTAACCCTAGCTCCGGCCCTTCGCCGGGCCGCCAGGCCTGAAGCCTGAGGCCTAGCCTCACGGCATGCCGCGCCCTACGCCGCACACGCCCCCCCCACACGTGTCCGTACCCCGACCTCGAGCCTCAGCCTCACCGGGGGCCTAACCCTAACCCTAGCTCCGGCCCTTCGCCGGGCCGCCAGGCCTGAAGCCTGAGGCCTAGCCTCACGGCATGCCGCGCCCTACGCCGCACACGCCCCCCCACACGTGTCCGTACCCCGACCTCGAGCCTCAGCCTCACCGGGGGCCTAACCCTAACCCTAGCTCCGGTCCTTCGCCGGGCCGCCAGGCCTGAAGCCTGAGGCCTAGCCTCACGGCATGCCGCGCCCTACGCCGCACACGCCCCCCCACACGTGTTCGTACCCCGACCTCGAGCCTCAGCCTCACCGGGGGCCTAACCCTAACCCTAGCTCCGGCCTTTCGCCGGGCCGCCAGGCCTGAAGCCTGAGGCCTAGCCTCACGGCATGCCGCGCCCTACGCCGCACACGCCCCCCCACACGTGTCCGTACCCCGACCTCGAGCCTCAGCCTCACGGGGGGCCTAACCCTAACCCTAGCTCCGGCCCTTCGCCGGGCCGCCAGGCCTGAAGCCTGAGGCCTAGCCTCACGGCATGCCGCGCCCTACGCCGCACACGCCCCCCCACACGTGTCCGTACCCCGACCTCGATCCTCAGCCTCACGGGGGGCCTAACCCTAACCCTAGCTCCGGCCCTTCGCCGGGCCGCCAGGCCTGAAGCCTGAGGCCTAGCCTCACGGCATGCCGCGCCCTACGCCGCACACGCCCCCCCACACGTGTCCGTACCCCGACCTCGAGCCTCAGCCTCACCGGGGGCCTAACCCTAACCCTAGCTCCGGCCCTTCGCCGGGCCGCCAGGCCTGAAGCCTGAGGCCTAGCCTCACGGCATGCCGCGCCCTACGCCGCACACGCCCCCCCACACGTGTCCGTACCCCGACCTCGAGCCTCAGCCTCACCGGGGGCCTAACCCTAACCCTAGCTCCGGCCCTTCGCCGGGCCGCCAGGCCTGAAGCCTGAGGCCTAGCCTCACGGCATGCCGCGCCCTACGCCGCACACGCCCCCCCACACGTGTACGTACCCCGACCTCGAGCCTCAGCCTCACCGGGGGCCTAACCCTAACCCTAGCTCCGGCCCTTCGCCGGGCCGCCAGGCCTGAAGCCTCAGGCCTAGCCTCACGGCATGCCGCGCCCTACGCCGCACACGCCCCCCCACACGTGTCCGTACCCCGACCTCGAGCCTCAGCCTCACCGGGGGCCTAACCCTAACCCTAGCTCCGGCCCTTCGCCGGGCCGCCAGGCCTGAAGCCTGAGGCCTAGCCTCACGGCATGCCGCGCCCTACGCCGCACACGCCCCCCCACACGTGTCCGTACCCCGACCTCGAGCCTCAGCCTCACCGGGGGCCTAACCCTAACCCTAGCTCCGGCCCTTCGCCGGGCCGCCAGGCCTGAAGCCTGAGGCCTAGCCTCACGGCATGCCGCGCCCTACGCCGCACACGCCCCCCCACACGTGTCCGTACCCCGACCTCGAGCCTCAGCCTCACCGGGGGCCTAACCCTAACCCTAGCTCCGGCCCTTCGCCGGGCCGCCGGGCCTGAAGCCTGAGGCCTAGCCTCACGGCATGCCGCGCCCTACGCCGCACACGCCCCCCCACACGTGTCCGTACCCCGACCTCGAGCCTCAGCCTCACCGGGGGCCTAACCCTAACCCTAGCTCCGGCCCTTCGCCGGGCCGCCGGGCCTGAAGCCTGAGGCCTAGCCTCACGGCATGCCGCTCCCTGCGCCGCACACGCCCCCCCACACGTGTCCGTACCCCGACCTCGAGCCTCAGCCTCACCGGGGGCCTAACCCTAACCCTAGCTCCGGCCCTTCGCCGGGCCGCCAGGCCTGAAGCCTGAGGCCTAGCCTCACGGCATGCCGCGCCCTGCGCCGCACACGCCCCCCCACACGTGTCCGTATCCCGACCTCGAGCCTCAGCCTCACCGGGGGCCTAACCCTAACCCTAGCTCCGGCCCTTCACCGGGCCGCCAGGCCTGAAGCCTGAGGCCTAGCCTCACGGCATGCCGCGCCCTGCGCCGCACACGCCCCCTAACACGCATCCGCACCCCGATCTCGACCCTCAGCCTCACCGGAAGCCTAACCCTAACCCTAGCTCTAGCCCTGACCCTGACCCCTGGGCCTCCCCTGCAGCCTGAAGCCTGAGGCCTAGCCTAACGGCACGCCGCGCCCTACGACGCACACGCCCCCTAACACGCATCCGCACCCCGATCTCGACCCTCAGCCACACCGGATCCTAACCCTAACCCTAGCTGCAGCCCTGACCCTGACCCCTAGGCCTCCCCCGCAGCCTGAAGCCTGAGGCCTACCCTAACGGTACGCCGCGCCCTGCGCCGCACACGCCCCCTAACACGTACCCGCACCCCGATCTCGACCATCAACCTCACCGGGGCCCAACCCTAACCCTAGCTCCAGCCCAGACCCTGACCACGGGACCTCACCCGCAGCCTGAAGCCTGAGGCCTACCCTAACGATAACCCATACCCTGGCCCGTACACTCCCCCTAGCACGTATCTCTACCCCAATCTTGTCCCTAACCCTCTCCCGGCGCTAAGCCTAACCGTAAGTCCTGTTCGTGAGACTCGTACAATTAAGACCTTAGTCCCTTTTTTCACCATTTTTGTGCAACCAATCCAGTTAAAATAGGAGGCGTTAACAACTGTAAAATTAATATTTAAAAGATCTCATTCTCTTAGGATTTCAGGAGCGTAATTCTGAAAGCTGGTCTGGAACTGACACTGGCACTGAGAGACTTCGTAGCCAGTTGTCTAATTCTACCTAAGTAGGTTTCAACTTCTGACGTAGTATTGATGTATCCATAACAGTCGCTAATGACCACTACACATATTTCTCTTCTTTCTATTAGTATCTGATCTAACATCATTGTTTGGAATTTAATAGTTAAGAGAGGATTCCTTGAAAACGTATGGTTGCAGCTATCAGCAGACATTATTTTGAGAATGGCTGGTGGCATCCTGAGTGTGATATAGCTAAGAAATTGAATTTCAACAATACAGGAATGTGGGGACTTACCTGGTGGTTCAGTGTTTAAGACTTCACCTTCCAATGCAGGGGTTGCCGGTTGGATCCCTGGGCAGGGTGCTAAGATCCCACATGCCTCGCAGCCAAAAAACCAAAACATGAAACAGAAACAATATTGTAATAAATTCAATAGAATTACAAAATGGTCCACATCAAAAAAAAAAACTTAAAAGGAAAACAAAACAAAAATTACAGGAATGCATCTAAATCACATCTACAATGGTCACTTAGGTTTATCTTGGGTGTCTGAACCCTAGTTACTCCTTTTTGACTGTCAAATGCATTCCCGTCCTCAATACCAAAGCAGATGTACAATTCGTATCCAAAAGACCATACAACAGGCCACTTTGGTCAGTAAAATTTAAGTTAAACCAGGTATAAGCCAGAGTGACTTCCTCACACCTCAATACGTGAAGAGTTTTTTCCCTTTTCATTACAAGTCTTTCAATAGAAAGCATTGGTGATCAAAATGTCAATCCATCAGTGTCAGAATGATTCAGCTGTTTGGCCCATGTGTAGACCATGTCCCTCAGCGCTAGGCCTCCTTTATATTTGCCTAGTTAATCCACATTGGGGGAATACTGATCAGCTATCGTGAACATGCTCAGAGGTATGTTAATGAGAAAACGCTTTATATAGGCCATACATTTTATTATTCATACCCAATTGTCACACAAGCATTGTACATGTGCTTTTAGCAGTAGACCTAAAGCAAACAGTGAAACATCATGAGTAAGTACATTCTGATCATTTCACTAGATAGTTTTCCTTTCCTCTTAAACATCAGGGCAAAATGAAGCCAACACAGTAACCTTCATAAATACACACTTCAGTACAGAAGTGTCATTTATCCAACTGCTCCAAGTCCTAAGTAGCTTGAGCACAAGGACTTCCCTGTGTCTGGAAAACACAGATCAAAGCCAGTAACAAAAAACCAAATACATTATAACCATACTCACCAGTTGACTCAGTAACCAATCCTTTCATTAACTTTTTATGAAGCCATCCGATTCTACATTAAGATTTTTCATTTCTTACCCAGTTTGGCATTATGATATGAAACTTATCAGAGACCTGTGCTTGCCAAAAGGTCCTTCACATAGATCTTCTTGAAGATGGAGCACTTTTGCAAAGTGCTAGAGCACAACAGCAACTATCTATAAAACACATAAGGACTTAAAATTCATGGTTAAACATTTGATCACAATGTAAATGACAAAAGAAGCCATGATTGCTGCTACATACAACATTTTAAAATATATAGAATTATGAGTGAAAAAATTTTACCAGGACATACTAGATTTTTAGGAATTCCATGTAATTTAACATACTAATCAAACATTTCTCTCTGAGATGGCTCAAGGGCCTTCTAAAGCATCTCAAAGTTAGCTGGAGATTAAAAAACTGTTAGAATTGGCCAAACAACACTTATTCACTGAACCAAAGCAAAGAGATTTCAAACAAAAATAGAGATCACAGACACAGGCAAAGGAACTCACAAGCTCTTTGCAATCAAAAGCAGCATTCCAAGAAAACTTTGGAGGGAGAAACCAAATCCAGGCTTGGCCTAACCCACTTCCAACAAAATCCATCTTAGAAAATCCTGGTCATGCACAACTCTTTTCTCAATGTTCCCTTTGCACAAATGTTCATCACCTTCTGTATCCATCTTATGTTGCCCCTTATTATTTTCTGCATTCAGAAACCACCAGCTCTAGTACAAAGTGACTTTCTTTTCTCTTTGTACCATCACCCTGTTACCTAGCTGCTCACTTTCTTTATTACGTAGCTTCATAAATGCTTGAACATATGGAACTTCTTTTGTCTTTCTCTTCCTGTGACAAAATAACTCTAGCTGAAGGATAGTATAGTCATTTAGGCTACCATTCAAAGACCACCTTTCCTCGTTCTTCAAGAATGTATCCATACATTGGCCAGACAAAATTACAATAGAATTTCATTCTTTTCATAGTCTTAGGTTTACAACTATAGGTTGACCTGTATGCCAGGATTTTGCCCATTGGCTAGCAGATGGAACTGAAGAAGAAGCACTTCTTATGTTTGAACTATAGAACACTCACACACAGACTAAGAACAAAACAAAATCCTAAACACCAACCGAAGCCTCAAACCAAAGGAACCAGAAACCAAAGAGAAACCAAAAACCAAACAGCACAAGGCTCAAATCAGCTTCCAAGTCTCAACTTAGCCTGTGACCTCTGTTCAAGTGGTGCACCTCCCAAATGAGATTTCCTGGAATGAAAAGTCACCCAAATGGGAACCAAGGTTCCCCCAAATGTACCGGGCTAAAAGGACCTCAGACTGCATGCCAGAGTGTTACCCCATGCTGGCTGAGTTGCTGCAACATCCCAAATGCTATTTTTCTGGTTCCCCAAAATAGTCCCTTGAAGTAGGACATTTGGGGCACTCCAGGCAGGAGGAAGAGAGGAACGTCCTCAAGGCAAAGACAGCCTCAGCAGCTGCTAGGGTGGTTCCTCTTCCACCATCTACTCCTGCCCCAGAGTTCTAACTGCTGGGATGACTGGGGCTCAGCCTTTCCAGGCAAGGGTCCCAGGTGGTCTGACCTCTAAAGGAATTCTGCAACTCTACACTCTCTCGGAAGAGGCTGGTGTGGAGAAAATCTCAGTGTCCGATCAAGTCAGGGTACCTACAGGGGACATCCCCAAGTCAGGCCCACATTGGGTACTAAATGTAATGTCGAAAACTCGACCTCTGTGCACCAGTGCCAAATCGAATCTCAGAGAGAGGGGTTTGCAGGAAGTAGAAAAGAATAGCTTTACTGCTTTGGCAGCCAAAGGGGGACACAGAAAACTCGTGCCCTCAAAAACCATGTGTCCCAATGCAGGAGGATCTGGTGAGGAGGTTTACAGCAATGGTTTAAGGAAACAGTTGATCTTAAGGATTAGTGTGTGTACAGGGCCTTAACTCACTTTAATCTGGCCTCAGATGGTCTCTTGATGAGCTTCTCTGGAATGAAGAAGACTAAAATCTTCTATTTTGTGGGGGTTTTAGGTTGGTAAAGAGCCCAAAGATACTCTTACCTGTATCCCTTGAGGGAAAACCAGGATCCTGGCCCAAGGCTGCACTATTGCTTCTTGATGGTTTCTCTCTCGTCTCTGCATCTCCTCCTTTCCCTGATGAGCAACTGTTCGAACCTGCCCTTTGGAACTCAGGGAAGGTCCTGGAATCTCTAGCCTAACTAAGGCCCTGACACTGTTCCTAAGTCAGACCCTGACACTCTCCCTAACTAAGGCACTGACACTACTCCTAACTCACTCCCTGACACTGTACCTAACAAAGGTTCTGATGCTAATCCTAACTCAAGCCCTGACACTGTCTCTAACTAAGGTCCAGCATCTGTCCCTAATACAGGCCCTGCTACCAGCAAAAACAAAAATCCAGACACTATGCTGAGCTAATATCCTGACCCATTTCTAACCAAGGTCCTGACACTGTCCCTAAGAAAGCCCTGTTGCTATCCCGACGTGAAGACCTGAGGCTGTGCCTAACTCAGGCCCTGATAATGGCTTTAGCAAAGCTCCTGAGGCTGATCCTAATGAGGCCCTTATGCTGCTCCTAAGTCATGCCCTGATAGTATCCCTAGCTAAGGACCTGACACTAGGCCTCACTCGAGCTCTGTCACTCTCCTTAAGTCTGGCTCTGACGCTGTCCCTACCTCAAGCCCTGACACTGGTCCTAAATTAGGTCCTGATGCTCTAAGTAACTAAGGTCTTGGCACTATCCCTAGTTCATGTCCTGACACTATTCCTAGACCTTAACCTAACCTTGTGTTTAACTAATGTCTAGCCTCTTATACTAAATAAATCCCTGTTGCTGTCCCTAACTAAGGCCCTGAAATTAGTCCCGAGGCCGTGACCCTGTCCCTAACTGAGGCCTGGAGGTCCTCACTCAGGCCCTGACACTACAACCTAACTCAGTACCTAACAAAGGCTCTGATGCTTGTCCTAGGTCATGCCCTGACACTGTCTCTGGGGCCCTGCTGCCGTCAATATCTAAAGTCCTGACATTATCCTGAGCCAATATCTTCACCCATGTCTTACCAAGGTCCTGAAACTGTCCCAACGTAAGCCCTGACACTGTCCCTAAGTGAGGCCCTGAGGCTGTCCCTAACAGAGGCCATGAGAATGTCTTTAAAGAAGACCCTAACGTTGATCCTACAGACGCCCTTATACTAATCCTAAATCATGCCCTGACACTGTCCCTAACTCAGCCCCTAAAGATAGGCCTCACTTAGGCCCTATTGCCGCACCTTAGTTAGGCTCTGACACTATCCCTACATCAGCCCTGACACTGGTCCTGATTAAGGCTCTGACTCTGGTCCTAAGTAAGGCCGTGACACTCTCAATAACTAAGGTCTTCACACTATCCGTAGCTCACTTCCTGACACTACCCCTCGGCTTGAAGCTGCCTCTGTCCCGAGCTAATGTTCTGCCTCTTATACTCCCTGAAGCCCTATGCTCTCCCTAACTAAGGCCCTGATGCTCTCAATGACTAAGGTCTTCACGCTATCTGTAGCTCACTTCCTGACACTACGCCTCGCCTGGAAGCTGACTCTGTCCCGAGCTAATGTTCTGCCTCTTATACTCCCTGAAGCCCTAATGCTCTCCCCAACTAAGGCCCTGACTAGCTCTAACTAAAACGCTGACACACTCTAACTACGGCCCGAAATCTGTCCCTAATATAGGCCTTGCTGACGGCAATAACTAAAATCCGGACACTATGCTGAGCTAATATCCTGAACCATTTCTAACCAAGGTCCTGACACTGTCCCTAAGAAAGCCCTGTCGCTGTCCCTACGTGAAGACGTGAGGCTGTGCCTAACTCAGGCCCTGAAGCTATGCCTAACTGAGGCCTTGATGCTGTGCCTAACTCAGGTCCTGACCATGTCTTTAACTAAGACCCTAATGCTGATGCAACAAAGGCCCTGATGCTGCTCCTAAGTCATGCCCAGACAGTGTCCCCAGCTAAGGGCCTGATGCTACGTCTCACTCAGGCCCTGTCGCTCTCCCTAAGTCAGGCTCTGATGCTGTCCCTACCTGAAGCCCTGACACTGGTCCTAAATAAGGCCCTGATACTCTCAGTGACTAAGGTCTTGACACTATCGCTAGGTCATTTCCTGACACGATCCCTAACCCTAACCCTGTCCCTAGCAAATGTCCTGCCTCTTATACTAACTGAAGCCTTTATGCTGTGAATCCCTCAGGCCCTGAATTTAGCCCCAAGGCCGTGGCACTGTCCCTAACTAAGGCCTAGATGCTCGTCCTAAATCCCACACTGACACTGTTCCTAACTCAGGCCCTGACACTGTACCTAACAGAGAACCAGATGCTAGTCCTAACACAGGCCCTGACACTGTGTCTAACTAAGGCCCTGCTGCCATCAATATCTAAAGTCCTGACAGTATCCTGAGCTTATATCCTGACCCATCTCGTACTAAGGTCCTGAAACTGTCTCTAAGTAAGCCTTGACGCTGTCCCTAAGTGAGGCCCTGACGCTGTCTCTAACAGAGGCCCTGATAATGTCTTTAACAAACCCCTTAGGCTGTTCCTACTGAGGCCCTTATGGTGCTCCTAAGTCATTCTCTGACACTGCCCCTAGCTAAGGGCCTGACTCTAGGCCTCACTCAGGCCCTGTCGCTCTCCCCAAGTCAGGCTCTGACGCTGTCCCTACCTGAAGCCCTGACACTGGTCCTAAATTAAGCACTGATGCTCTAAGTAGCTATGGTCTTGACACTATCCCTAGGTCATTTCCTGACGCTATCCCTAGACCTTAACCTAACCTTGTCTTTAACTAATGTCGAGCCTCTTATGCTAAATAAATCCCTGATGCTGTCCCTAACTAAGGCCCTGAAATTAGTCCTGAGGCCATGACCCTGTCCCTGAGACCTGGAAGCTGTCCTTAACAAAGGCCCAAGGTCCTGAAACTGACACTATCAGTTAAAGAACTGAGGCCCTGACACTCTCCCTAATTAAGGACTGAGGCTGTCTCTAACTAAGGCCCTGAGTCTGTCTTTAACTAATGGCCTCACTCTTTCCCTAACAAAGGCCCTGATGCAGTCCCTAACTAAGGCCCTGACACGGTCCCTAAGAACATGAGCTGTCTCTCATTAATGCCCTGATGCGGCCCATAAATGATGTACTGAAGACGGCACTAAGGTCCTGACGATGTCACTAATGACCCCAAATGTCTCTTACTAAAGCCCTCAAATTACCCGAGGCCCTAAAGATGTCCATAACTAAGTCTCTGACACTATCTCTAACTAAGACCCTCAAGTTATCTTTAACTGAGGCCATAACAGTGTCCCTAACGAAGAACTTGACATTGTCTCTAACTAAGGCCCCGAGTCTGTCTTTACCTAACGGCCTCACTTTTTCCCCAACTACTCCCTGACGCTGCCCCTAACCAAGGCCCTGATGGTGTGCCTGATTGCCTGAGCTGTCTTTCACTAATAACCTGACTCTGCCGATAAATAACACCCCGGTTATGTCCCTAATGAACAGCCTGAAGTGTCTCTTACTAAGGTCCTCAAGGTTTTCTCTGAGGCCCTGACACCCTCCTTAATTAACGCCTTGACACTGCCTTTACCTAATGGCCTGATGCAGTTCCGACCTGAGATGCTGATGCTCTAAGACCTTGAAGTCTCTACCTGAGAAGCTGACACTGTCTGTAACTAATTTCCTGACTTTTTCCTTAACTAACATCCTAATTTTGTCTCTAAATAACGGCCTGACACTGGTCCTAACTACAGCCCTGATGCTGACCCTATCTAAGGCCCTGACGATGTCCCTACTAGACTTAGATGTCCCTCACTGTGGTCCTGATCCTGTCCATTACTAAGGCCCTGAATATGTGCTTAAGTAAGTCTCTGACATTGTCCTAAGGCGCTGACCCTCTTCCTAACTAAGGGCCTTGACGCTGTCTCTAAAGAAGGCCCTGACACTGCCCCTAAATAACGGCCTGACACTGGTCCCAAGGATGGACCTGATCCTGTCCGTGACTAAGGCTCTGAAGATGTCCCTCATTAAGTCTCTGACACTGCCCTTAATAAGCCCCTGACGCTGTCCCTATCTAATGGCCTAAGCTATAACTTACAGAGTCCCTAACACTATCCCCAAGACGCTGACGCCCTCCCTAACTTAGCCTTTGATGCTGTCCCTTAGTGCCTAAGCAGTCACAAAATAATACCCTGATTCTATCGCTAAGGCCCTGAATATATCCTGAGAAAGTCTCTGAAGTGTCCCTAACTAACGGCCTAAACTCTCTCTTACTAAGTCCCTCAAGTTATCTCTGAGGGCCTGACAGCACTGGCCCTAACTAACGTCCTGATGCTGAACCTAACTAAGGCCTTGATGCCGATTCTACCTGAGGCCCGAGAACTGTCTGTAACCAATGACCTGCCTCTTTCCCTAACTAACACCCTAGTTTGGTCCCTCATTAACGTCCTGACACTGGTCGACACTACAGCCCTGATGCTGGCTCAATCTAAGGCCTTGACGATGTCCCTAATAGCCTTAGATGTCCCTCACTGTGGGCCTGACCCTGTCCCTAACCAAGGCCCTGACCCTCTTCCTAACTAAAGCTGTGATGATGTCTCTACCTGAGGTACTGGCACTGTCTATAATAACGGCCGACTCTTTCCCTAACACCCTTATGCTGTCCCTAATAGCCTCGTGTACCTCTCAATAATGCCCTGAGCCTGTCCATAACGAAGGCCCTGAATATGTCCCTAAGTATGTCTCTGACGCTGTCCTTAACTAAAGCCCCGATGCTCTCTCTACCTAAGGCACCGACACTGTCTGTAATAATGGCCTGACTCTTTCCCTAACTAACACCCTGCTGCTATCCCTAACTGAGGCCCTGAAGATGTCCCCAATACCCTTAGGTGTTCCTCAGTATCACCCTGATCCTGTCCATAACGAAGGCCCTGAATATGTCCCTAGCTAAGTCTCTGATGCTGGCCCTAACTAAGGCCCTGATGCTGTCTCTACCTCAGAATCTGACATTTGAACGTCCTGACTCTCCCTAACATCCTGACGCTGCCCCTAAGTGAGGCCCCGACACTCTTCTTAACTAAGGACTTGCCGCTGTCCCTACCTAACACCCTGACACTGTCTGTAACTAATGACCTGACTCTTTCCCTGACTAACACCCTCGTTTTGGCCCTAACTAACGCCCTGACACTGGTTCTAATTATGGCCAAGATGCTGGCTCCAAGGCCCCGAAGATATCCCTAAGTAACAGCCTGAACTGTGTCTAACGAAGGCTCTCACGTTTTCTCTAACTGAAGCACTGACACTGTCCCTAACTTAGGCCCTGACGCTGTCCCTTATAGTCTAAGCTGTCACTAAATAATGCCCTGGTCCTGTCCATAACTAAGGCCCTGAATATATCCCTAAGTACATCTCTGACGCTGTCCTTAACATCCTGAACTCTCTTCAAGTTCCCTCTGCGGCTCTGACACCGGCCCTTCCTAAGGCCTCGCCCCGGGCTTGTCCCCGGCGGCTGCGCAGTTTTCTCTCGTCCGCGTCTCTAGCCAGCTGCCTGCCGTCGGCCACTCTAAGAGTCTGCGAGGCAGCGTCCCACGTGGGACGTGCCTGTGTCGGCTCAGCTGTGGGAGGAGAGTCACGGCCGCTCCGCCCTCCAGGGGACGGCGGCTCCGGGTAGGAATCTCTCCGCCTGGTGTCTGGACACAGGGTTCTGTGCCCTTGTTTGCTGTAAATCCCTTGGAGTTACCTCTATTTTTTTTTTTAATGGCTATCCCCCTCAGCATATTTATGATTTAAATTATTTACCACATTAAAATTCAGGAATGACATTATTACAAAGAGCAGGAAGACACCGGATGCCCCCCCCAATGATCTAGTACTTGGAGGATTTACAATTCTAATGAGAAAGCACTCACTCTCCTCACCCTCTTGGGCGTCAGCACAAGGCGGGGATCAGCTGCGTCCTTTATTTGTCCCTCTGATTTTCCAGAACCTTTCCTTCGAGAAGAAATCTCTGGGCTCTGCGGGAACGGTGAGTGGTGGCCATCAGGTAAATCTGAGCCTGAAAAGCAAGAGGAAGAGAGCTAGAGGCGGAGGGGAGAATCGGTGACGGGGAGAAGCAGGGGCATCCACGTTCAATCGCAGGCTGAGAGTCTGGGTTAGTCTCCACCGAAGCCAAGGACCCCCAGGAGCTGGCCCCGCTGGCCTTGTCACCTGGTGTGGGGACTGGGGACAGCCAGACCTCCATGGCCACTCTCAGAGAAACCAAGAAGGTGGGAGCACACCCCTGAGGGCCAGATTGAAAACTGGTCACGCTGTGAAACAATAAGATGCCCTTTCCAGAAAAGTGAAGACTGTTCTCTTGGTTCTCAAAGACTTGCAAATACTCCGTGTCCTTCTGGAGGCATGCTGAAGCCTTCAGCCTTTGAGGGCAGTAATGGGAGTGCATCTGGCCTCAAAGCCATCCAGCACTCACTCCTTGAGGGTGCTGAGGATGACCCGTGTCCACCCCTTGGGTGCTGTGGGCCTGAAACTCCCTGACCACAGAGGATGGGAGGGGCCGCACAGATGCTCCACTGGATACCGGGGACTGGGCTGGTGGGTTACAGGCCTTTATCAGATACATGGTTTGCAAACATCTTGTGCCATTTGGGATGGTGGATTATCTTATTCCTTGCTCCTTTCATACACAACTGTTTTTCATTTTGAGGAAGTCCAATTCATCTATTTTGTCTTTTGTTGCTTGGGCTTTCAGTAGATCTAAGAAATCATGACCAAATCCAAGGTCATGAAGATTTACTCTCATGTTTTCTTCTACGAGTTTTATAATTTTGGTTCTTGCATCTAGGCCTTTGGTCCATTTTGCGTTGATTTTGTATATGGGGTGGGGGGAGGTAAGGGTCCAACTTTATTCTTCTGCATGTGGGTATCCAGTTGTTCCAGAACGTGTGCTGTGTGGGAGAAAATACCTGCAAATGATGCGACCAACAAGGACTTAATTCTAAAATATACAAACAGCTCATACAACTCAAAAAAAGGAAAAAAAAATCAATAAGTAGGCAGAAGGTCTAAATAGACATTTCTCCAAAGAAGACATACAGATGGCCAATAGGCACATGAAAAAATGCTCCACATCGCTAATTATTAGAGAATGCAAATCAAAACTACAGTGAGTTATCACCTCATAGTGGTCAGAATGGCCATCATTAAAATGTGTGCAAATAAATGCTAGAAGGGTTATGGAGAAAAGGGAACCCTCCTACACTGTTGGTGGGAATGTAAATTGATGCAGCCACTATGGAAAACAGTGTGGAGGTTCCTCAAAAACTAAAAATAGAACTACCATATGATCCAGCAATCCCGCTCCTGGGCACATATCCAGACAAAACTATAATTCAAAGAGATACGTGCACCCCAGCATTCACAGCAGCACTATTCACAATAGCCAAGACGTGGAGGCAACCTGAATGTCCCTCAACAGATAAGTGGATATAGAAGATGTGGTACATATATGCAATGGAATATTACTCAGCCATAAAACAGAATGAAATAATGCCGTTTGCAGCTACATGGATGGACCTAGAGATGATCATACAAAGTGAAGGAAGTCAGACAGAGAACGACAAATACCATATGATATCTCTTATATGTGGATTATAAAATGAGACCCAAATGAACCCATCTACAGAACAAAAACAGACTCACAAATATAGAAAACAGACTTGTGGTTGTCAAGGGGAAGACAGGGGAGAGGGATGGATTGGGAGTTTAGGATTAGTAGATGCAAATTACTATATAGAGGATGGATAGACAAGGTCTTACTGTACAGCACAGGGAACTGTATTCAATAGCCTGTAATAAACCATAATGGAAAAGAATATGAAAAATATGTATATATGTATGTATATACGAATCACTTTGCTGTACAGCAGAAATTAACACGACATTGTAGGTCAACTATACTTCAGTATCAATTAGTTTGAAGGCACTTTTATAAATTAGGTCTTATTTCTCTTGTCCTTTCATCCTGGGACAGATGTATAACAGAAACTAACCTGGATTACTCCGGGATGAACTCATATCACACAGAATTTTAACTGTTGAACAAACCATGAATACCAGTTACACCATGGGATGTCCTGATCCAATATGTAGTTTGTAAACCTTGTAGCAAGACTGCAGAATCCACTAAATTTGGAATTCAAACTGAAATGAAGCCACCTGTCCCATGACTGCTCCACGACTAGTTATACAACATCAATTGGAAACTGTATACAATCAAATGAATGTAGATAGAAACAACTATAGCCTTCCTTTTTTTTTTTCCTTTTAGATGAAGATGGTATTTAAGGCGATGTCTTGGGCCACTTCAGGGTGTTACTCAATTTCCTGGGTATCTCCCATGCACACAGGAGGTACACGTGGTAGTTAACTTGTTTGTGCAACTATATGAAGGTAATTAATACCACAGCACTATATACGTAAAGTGAATTAAATGCTAAAGTCATGTTTTGTATTTTTAATGACAATGAAAAAAAAGTGTAGTGCTGATATTTGTTACAAAAATGAACATTAAAAACATTCTTAGTGAAAAAAGCCATACAGAAAAGGCCACCTAGATCCCATACTCATCTTGTCTGCTTCAAATCCATCAAGGTTGTCCAAATGAGGGGGAAACTCAGTAATGGTTCCAGAAAAAGAAAACTGGATCAGGATGGAAAAAGACATTTTCACACAGTTGGGACAGCAGGTGAAAGTTGAAGTGGGGCTGAGTATTAAATTATACTGTGGACATCAGGATTTCCTCATTTAGGGGGTATATGCTGGTTCCTTGGGCGAAACACACTGAGCATTTTGTGTGAAGTGGCGAACGTGAGTACTTTTTGCCATGATTGCAACTTTTCTGTACATTTTAAATTACTGGAAAGTAAATTACTTTTCTAGACAACCATGTCAGTATCATGCCAGAAAATCAGAAAAGACAGACATCAAATTTTGTTATAGAGGCCAAGACTTACCCAGACCAAGTTCAACCAAGGTTGGGATACTTATTTCCCTTGTAGGAGTCCGCATGGTATAAAGAGGCACCGTGGGAAGAGTATATTAGTAGCTACCATGTCTTGGGTCCTGTGGATTACCTGGGGTGCAGTAGAAACTGTGAGATTTTAGTACTGCAATTTTTCACATTACTTCAAAAACTATGTTAAAAATAAATTCAGTAAAGTTGCAAACTATGTAATCAA
Source organism: Kogia breviceps (assembly GCF_026419965.1). NCBI lineage: Eukaryota > Metazoa > Chordata > Mammalia > Artiodactyla > Physeteridae > Kogia > Kogia breviceps. The sequence goes on along the minus strand of NW_026711630.1, from coordinate 139,845 downwards.
TATACGCAAATCAGTTTTGTTTCTATACACTAATAATGAACCACCAGCAAGAAAAATTAAGAAAACAATCCCATTTACAATTCCATCAAAAAGTACGAACTATTTAGCAATAAATTTAACCAAGGACATGAAAGACCTATACACAGAAAACTATGAAGCATTGATAAAGGAACTGAAGACACAATAGAAAACAATATTCCATGCTCATGCATCAGAAAAATTACTATTATTAAAATGTTTATTCTACCTAAAGCCATCAACAAACAGTGCCAGGAAAACTAGACACCAGACTCCAAAGAACGACACTGGTCACCATCTACACTGCACGTAAAACTAACTAAAAGCGCACAGTATTCCACGAAAACCCTTTCTCTCCCGAGTCCCCTGAAGACGCACCCCACCCCCCCAGCAGTCAGCTGCACAGGAAGATTCTCCACACTTGCTCGTTTTTTCCTCTTGCAAAGTCTCCTCACCAGTGGTTCCCAAGAAAACCCAGCTCCTGTCAGTGTGGACAATGCCTCATGGTCCAGAAACCTAAGCCCTGACAGGAGGCAAAGCTCCTGTCTGCTTGTCACGGAGCAAAGTCTGTGGGCAGGGTGCACCTGTGCCCCCAGGGGCAGACAGGTGGGTCCGGAGCCCCCTGTGGGACGTCAGAGAAGTGCCGGGAGCGCCGCACTCACAAACCCAGAGGCCTCATCCGGAAGGCTGTTCTGCTGTATATACTAAGTTTGGAAATCCAAACTGAAACGCAGCCAAGTATCTCACTGTATCTTCTCAAAAGATGGCTAAGGAGCAATTGATTACAAACCATATGTAATGAAATGAATGTAGACACAAACTTTACAACTTAAAACAAAATTCACTCAAAATTGCCCATAGACAAATTTAAATGACCAAACTATAAAAATCCTAGAATAAAAGATAATCTACATGACTTTGAGTCTGGTGACCTTATTCAGAAAACCGGAAGACAAACCACAAACTGCAAGAAACTATTTCCCAAACCCATATCTGATAAAGGATCTGTACTCCAGTTATGCCAACAACGCCATTAAAATTTGGTAAAGATTGAAACACACACCTGGCTCAAGAAGATAAACAGGCAGTAAACCATACAAGAATTACTCAGGGTGCTGGTGGAATGCATGTACAACCAACTTCAGAAGACAGTTTGGCAGTTTTTTGCCAAATCTAAACAGTCTCACCTTAGGATCCAAGAAGTGTACCTCTTGTATTTAGACAACTGCTTTGAAAAACTGTGTTCAAACCAAAACTAGCATCAAGTAATGCACAGCAGCTCTATTCATAATGGGTAAAAACGTAAGGATATCAGGATGGCCTTCCGTAGATGAATTCATAAGCAAATTAGGGCACATCCACGTCAAGGGGAGCAGAACACACCACCCCAAAATGTGCCCATTTGACAAAAGGACTATTGGGACTGATTAATTTAAGAAACAGCAGACCCAGGAGAATTTTTCAAAACCAAGTAGAAAATGCCCTTTTAGGAGGTAAATTTACATTTATTAAGGATATCTCCATTTGAAAGGGTACGTCCCTCTCTGGACCAGGATTTGGTCTAAATATCAAGAAAAGCTTGTTGGTACTTCCCTGCTGGTCCAATGGTTAAAACTCCATGCTCCCAATGCAGGGGACCAGGGTTCAATCCCTGGCCAGGGAACTAGATCCCGCATGCTGAAATTAAGAGCCCGCATGTCACAACTAAAAATTCACAGGCCACGACTAAGACGCAGTGCAGCCAAATAAATGAAAGTTAAAAAAAACTTGTCAATGAAATAGGCCTGGATGTAAATCTGTGTAACAACCATACCCTTGTTTACTGGGCTTTGACCAATAACATCCCTTAAATGGCTTCCTCCATTCCCTAACATCTTTCCTTTGTTCTCAGCAGAAGATAGCATTTAAGCTAATGGCTTGGGCCGTTTTGGGGAGTGACTCAGTTTTCCTGGGTATCTTTCAAGTATACCGGAGGTATGCACGGTATGTATTAAACTTCCGATTGTTTTCTCCAGTTCGTCTCTTTTTCATTACAAGGGAGATCTCAATAAAGAACACAGAAGTGTAGAGGGAAAATTATTTTTCCTCTCATATACGTGCAATGCAATAGTATTCAGAGATATAAAGGAGTGGACCATCAACCCGTGCAAAAAAAAATAGATGCATCTAACACTTACATTGCTAAGTGAAAGAATCCAGTCTGAAGTGCTACACACTGTACGATCTCATCTATATGACATTCTAGAAAAGGCAAAACTGACAACGGTAAACAGTTTATGGAATATGTGGTTGAAACAGTCCATATGATACTTTAGTGGTGAATAATTGTCACTATGCATTTGTCTACACCCACAGAGTTTTTACAACCCAACAAGTAATTTACAATCTATTCAAACTTAGCTACTTAGGATATGGGAGCGTCAAAGACTGGAATACAGAATGTAACAAAGAATCTAACTGATTCAGAAATGTATGAAAAAACTCACTGTTGGTAGTGGGACAGATGGGCTGACCTGAGTTAACTTTGGAAATGTACACACTCTGTAGGCCAAAGACAAAATGTGCCACACATACACAGGGGACTCTATGTTCTTTCCCATGAGGGGTAGTAGCTAACGGTACTGAAACTACCATATCAGTAATCGAATGGAACAAGCGCTTAATTGAATAAATGACAAGTGGTGGAAGCCAGGTTTCTTACCACTGCAGAGGGATGTTACAGTCAAACAAAGGGAGAAGGTTACAGTATGCATGTCATAACAGATCTGGTTGGAGATATCAGTATAAACTATCTTTAGCCTACACATAGTTCCACATGGAAATCTTTATAATTATGTATATAGACATAGCCTGGGATACATGCATATATTTCTATGTACTGTCAGCTGAGCACATTTAGCTCCCACATGTAAGTTTTTAAAACCATTCTCTAATAAAAAGAACAAGGGCTCTTTGAAGAAAGGGCTGATGCTAGGACTGAGACGGTAAATATAAGAAACACGATAATCTTAAAATATCAGAAAGTAAAGAGGTACCAAAAATTTTAAAAACTCACAAAAGAAAAATTATGTAAAATGAAAACAGGAGGAAATGGAAAAAGCTCTCAACAGCCAAAGCAAGAATTAACTAAGCAGTCTAAAAATGTAGTGCTGGATTATAACCAAAAGTTTACAATAATTATTCACAGGTCCAAACTGGTAAAAATAAATTACATCGTTTTTGATGAATGGTGTTAAACAGAAATCTCCTATGCAGAAAGCTTCTCAACAATATATATAGCCACTCAGCTGTCCATCAAGGATGTGAAGCTAACCCCTCTCTCCTCAAGCATGGGCTCTGCATTATGACTTCCTCCTAAATAAGACACACAGGATGGACACGGGGAAAAAATTAACCGCACTGTGGGAAAACTTGACCAACACTACTTCAGCTGGGTGACCAAAGTTAAGAATATAAGTGAGAAGTTTCCTTAAGAGCCTGTCCTCTTGATATACAGTGAAGAGGAGTCACTTCACCTCTGTGATCTGCTTTCTCAAAGCCAAGTCGAACCACGACAAAACCACCAAGCAAATCCCAGTGCAGGGCAGTCTACAAAATACCTGCCCAGCCCTCCTCCACACTGTCAAGGTCATGGAAACCAGGAGAGTCTGAGCAACTGTCAGAGCCCAGAAGAGACTAAACAGACATCATGACCCCATGTCCTATGAGACCCTGGAATAAGGAAAGGTATAACAAAGTGAATGTGAATAGGGACTTCAGTTAATAGTAAAGTATCAATATGTGTTCATTATTTGTCATGATTCTGTAGAAAATTAGACAGGAAAAATTAAACGTCAAATAAGAAAAACCTACTGTAACAAACCGGAAATCTACAGGAAAAGGGGTATTTCTTTGTAAAAACACACATTACCAAAATGAACCCTAAATTAAGGAAAATACAAAAAGACCAATGAATCACCGAGGAACCTCTCCCCCATACTGGTTATCCTATCACTGTTCCAGGGTTTCCCTCTCCCGGGACAGGGAAGGAGCAGGGACAGAGCTGTCTGGCAGCTCCCCTAGTATATGACCCCACCCGGGGTCTTCACCTCCCCCAGCCACGCCTACCCAGTGAGGACACCTGAGGAAGGACCAGGGGTTATTGATTCAGATGTATCAACCAGGACTTTTTCTCTCCCCAGCAACTGGACACACTTACGGAAGTAAAATAAATGAGTATTTATCGTCAGGGTAGAAATGCATTAATACTTGCAAGTGGCAAGTTGAACGATGGGACTGGACCTGGCAGGTCCCGTGGCTCACACTGTCTCAGTGTGACCTTGCTTCTCTCCACGCCTTTGTCCTGCTCAGTGCCTGTGGGGGACCCCATTCACAGGCACAGGCTCTCGCACTGCCCTTGGACCAACAGCTGTTCTAGGCTGACAGGCACTCACCATCCATTCTCCGAGAAAGAGTTCCTCCTTTTCCTGGATTCCAAGAAAGTCATGGTTTTAAATGCCTTTGATCTGGCTTGGGTGGCATTCTCACCCTTGACCCATCATCAGAAGATGGAAAAAGAGACTGGCTAGATGTGGGTTGTAAACCCATCTTCGAGCTGGTGCAACACGCGCTCATCCTGGAACTGTCTGGAATGGAAGCAGGTGAGATGTAATTCCCAAAGGAAAACTGAGGTGCTTGGGCCTGAGAACAGACGCTGGCTTGGAGAAAGCAGCAGATTCTAAGTCAATGACAGCTCACTGCACAGCACAGAATCTGACACAAAAGGAAGAAAGGGGTTCACTTAGGGTCAGGGCTGCAGCTACTCATCCAGTGCTCTTCCTGTCCTCCCAAGACGGCAAGGAGTTCTTTCACTTGCTGAAAAGTCAGGATCATTGGTGGTGATAAATTCAAGTCTCTTTCCCTGGGCATCAGGTCCTCACATCTCAGAGGCTAGCCCAGAACAGCCCATGTGCCCTCAGAAGACACACAGACCTTATCCCTGCCCCTGAGAGGTGGGAGCCCTTGAGCTATGCCACCTCCCTGGCCATATTAATTACCCATCCCTGAAAAACAATACTGCTCCTTTCCCAGTTTCTTCTCTCTCCTTTACTAAGAGGAATAAACCAAATGCCAGGGTGGTAAGGAAACTCTTGTGCAATGAAGTAACGAGAAGCTCAAGAATTCTTCCATGCTATGGAACCCATAATTGGCAGGCTTTCCAGAGGCCACATGGATGCATATGGCTCTCCAAGACAATGCAGTCTCAGTGTGAACCTCCCATCGGGAGGTCCAGTTGCTCCCATATCTTTGATTCCTAATGAATATGCATGTCAAAAGTTTCTAACGGGGCTTCCCTGGTGGCGCAGTGGTTGAGAGTCCGCCTGCCGACGCAGGGGACATGGGTTCGTGCCCCGGCCCGGGGGGATCCCACGTGCCGCGGAGCGGCTGGGCCCGTGAGCCATGGCCGCTGAGCCTGTGCGTCCAGAGCTTGTGCTCCACGGCGGAGAGGCCACAACAATGAGGCCCGCATACCGCAAAAAAAAAAAAAAAAAAAAAAAAAAAAAAAAAAAGTTTCTAACGACTGAAAGGACAAAGGACTGCAGGGCCATGGCCTGCTGTATGGATGTTGTGTCAGGGACACACTCCAATGTTTAGAGGATTATTACTTCTCTTGGCAGCCTATGAGGCTGTGAGGGGGAGGCCTTTTTCTCAATCACATGCACCTTGGTAGATGAAACTTGTCAAAGGACTGTCTACACTGCCCAGGTAGCTCTTGAATTGCCTGGCATCATGGTCAGCTCTGTAACTGTCCATGAGGGCCTGACAATGTCCAGGCTGGACTGAGCTAGAGGACCATAGATACCTGCCTGGAGAGTCAGAGGTCAAGGGCTGTCCTGCCTGAGACTTGATTACCTATTCATGCCCACTCAGATGGGACAAAGGATGCCTCCAGTGCAAGGAGGGCCCCACCAGCCCTTAAGAAGGCAGCATCCGGGGGCTGGCAGGTCACAGCACCCGGTCCTGTATAAATCCACACATGTCCACTGAGCGCCCTCCTGTCTGGGCTGCGCTGGACCCTGGGGCTGCCCAAGCAGAGTAGGGCCAGCATCACCCTCCCCAGGTAGGAGGGCCGAAGGAAACCATGCATGACTTCTGACATGCTCCTCGATCCTTGACAGAGGTCGAGGTGGATAAGAAACAGTCCGAGACAAGAACAGACATTTCATTCTTCTCTCAGAGCCCAGGGCAAGTGGGAGGGAGGCCAGAAAAACAGTTATTGACCTCAGCTCCCTGACTCCTGTCTGACCCTGGGCAAGTCCTATCCATTCTGTAGGCTTCAGAGAGGAGTGGGGCGGGCAATGAGGGCCGATTGTGCTGAAACCTAACTCTAACCTTTACCCTAAGAACCCTAACCTCTAACGGTAACCCCCTAACAACCCTAGCCCCAGGCCCCTAGACCCTCGCCCCTGACCCCTAAACTCTAATCCCTGACCCTTTAACCACAACCTTCTACCATGACTCCCCAACAATGACCCATAACCCTAAACCGTGACCCCTGAACCCTCACACGGACTCAACCCCAGGCCTAAAGCCTGGCGTAGTGGGTACCGAGGGATGACTGTATGAACTCTCACAGAAACCAAGGAATTCAATCTTCCTGACCATGAATTTAGCAACGTTTTTTTAGATTTGACAGTAAAGCATAAGAAATGAAAGAAAAAATAGATAAATTGGGTTTCCTCAAATTTACAAACCTTTGTGCATCAAAAGAGGCTATCCAGAAATTAAAAGACAGCCCACAGAATGGAAGACAATATTGGCACATTATATATCTGATAAGACTCTCTACCTAGAATGTACCCAGGACTTTTACAACTCAACAACAAAAAGACAAACAGTAACATTTCTGAAACAGACAAATGGCTTGCACGGACTGCTCTCCAGGCAAGACACACAAATGGTCAACAAGGACACGAGAAGCTGTCAAGCATCAGTAGTAATGATGGAAACGCAAATTAAAACCCCAGTGTGGTGCCCCTTCACACACGCTAGAGTAAAAATAAATTGTAATATAAATTTTAGAATATGTAAATTAAAACAACAAATGCTGGCAACAATGTAGAGAAACTGGAACCCTTAAAAGTTACTTGTGGAGACGTACAATGCTGCAGTCTATGTGTTCAAAACTTTAGCATTTACTCAAAAATATAAAATATAATTACCATGTGGTTCAACAACTCCACTCCTAGACATATACCCCCAAAATGGAAAACAGGCGTTCAAACAAAATCTTGTACACCAATTATTCATAGCAGCACTGTTCCCAATAGCCCAAGGTAGAAAGGATTTCAATGTCCATCAGCAGGTAAACGGATAAGCAAAATAAGGTAGATCCATAAGCTGCATTACTCTGTCATATAAAGGAATAAAGTAAAATTCTACAGCCGCTGTGGAAAACTGTATGGTGGCTCCTCAGAAACATGGAAAACGTATGATCCCTTGATTCCGCTCCAGGGTGTACACCCAAAATATTAGAAAGCGAGGACTGGAACAGACATGTGTACCCCGTATTCATAGCAACATTATTCACAACAGCCAAAAGGTGGAAGCGGCACAGCACATCCTTCAGCAGATGAATGGACAAGTACAGTGTAGTATATACACAACGGAATATGATTCAACCTTGAAAACTAAGGTAATTCTCACACATGCTACAACGTGAATGAACCTTGAAGTCGTCATGCCAAGTGAAACCAGCCAGACACAGAAAGGACGCACGTTCTATGATTCCACTAGTATGAGGTATCCAGATAAGTCAAATTCAAAGACAAAGTAGAATAAGGTTGCCAGGGGTTGAGGTGAGTTAGGGTTTAATGGCTCCGGTTTCACACGGGGAAAATAAAGCTCTGGAGATGGAGGGTGAGGATATTTTTACAACAATGTGAATGTAGTTAATGCCACAGAACTGTATACTTAAAAATGGTTTCAATGGGGCTTCCCTCGCGGCACAGTGGTTAAGAATCCGCCTGCCAATGCAGGGGACACGGGTTCAAGCGCTGGTCCTGGAACATCCTGCATGCCGCAGAGCAACTAAGCCCGCGAGCCACAGCTACTGAGCCTTCGTGCCACAACTACTGAAACCCATGCGCCTAGAGCCTGTGCTCCACAACAAGAGAAGCCACTGCAATGAGAAGCCTGCACACAGCAACAAAGAGTAACCCCTGCTCGCCGCAACTAGAGAAAGCCTGCGTGAAGCAACAAAGACCCGACACAGCCAAAAACTAAAATAAAATAATTTTTTAAAAGCTTTAAAAAATGGTTTAAATGGTAAACTGGAGTATTTTGTGAAAGCGGAAAACTTTATACTGCTATTTAAAGTTTTTTATACACTTGAAATTCACTAGAAAATAAAGTACTTATCAAAACCACCATGTCATACCACGCCGGAAACACAGACATCAAACTCTGTTATAGAGGCCAAGCCCTACCCAGATCCAGTTCACCCGCAGTGGTGATGCTAATCTGCCTTGTAGGCGTCCACATACTACAGGAGGCACCGTGGGAAGGTTACACTGGGAGCCACTATGTCTCGGGTGCCGATTGCTGAATTCTAGTTTTCCACATTCAACCGCCAAAAAACTGTTACAACTAAAACATGAATTCAGTAAAGCTGCAGGATACAAAAAAAGAAAAATCAACGCACAAAGATCATTTGCGATTCTATACGCTGATAAGGAACCATCAGAAAAAGAATTTTTAAAAAATCTCACTTACAACTGCATCCAAAAAGATAACGAGGAGTAGATTGAACCAAGGACGTGAAGGACCTGCACACTGAAAACTGGAAGACACTGATAAAGGAAACTGAACAGACAAAAATAAATGGAAAGGTACCCCGTGCTCATGAGTAAACAGAATACTGTGAAGATATGCATTCTAAGGTGGGACTTCCCTGGCCGCCCAGGGGTCGGGACCCTGCACTCCCGCTGCAGGGGCCGCGGGTTCCATCCCTGGTTGGGGAACTAAGATCCCGCATCCTGCAGGCCACATGGTGTGGCCCCAATTTTTTTAAATTAAAAGAATATGCATCCTAGCCAAATTAATGTACACATTCAATGCAATCCCTACCCAAAGTCCAATGACATTTTCCATAGAAACAGAACAAACAATCTTAAGTTGTGTGTGGAGCCACGAAGGACCCAGAAGAGCCAGAGCGACCCTGAGGCAGGAGAACGAGCTGGAGGCCTCTCGCTCCCTGACTTCACACTTCATTACGAAGCTACAGTCCCAACGAAGTGTGGCAGTGGCACAGAAACAGGCACACGGGCCAGAGGAGCAGAGCAGAGAGCCCAGGAGTCAACCTACAGGTATGCGATCAGTTAATTCACAAGAAAGGAGCCCAGAACATACGCCAGGGAAAGGACAAGCCCCTCAATAAACGGTGCTGGGAAAACCAGACGCCACTCGCCAAAGAACAACACTGAACTCTGTCTACACCCCACACAAAAGGGGCCAAACACCCAGTTTTCCACATCAAGCCCTTCCTCTCCCGGGTCCTCTGAAGACAGACACCCGCAGCGGTCAGCCACGCACAGGAACCTTCTCCCCACTTTTTCTCACCTTCTCCCTCAGCGGCAGCACCTCCCGGCAGGTCCCGAGGAGACCAGGCTCCTCTCAGCCTGAACTGGACCCCCCAGTGTCCCAGAGCTGAAGCCCCAGCGGGTCCTGAGGAGAGCCGGCTTCCGTTAGTGTGGACTTGGCCCCGGGTTGTACCGAAGCCCGGCCATCAGCGTGGACTCAGCCCCGCGTGTCCCTGAAGCCAAAGCCCCAGCAGGTCCCGAGGAGACAGGGCTCCTCCCAGCATGAACATGAACAGCGTGATCTGAACAGACATCCGGCGAAAAAAGATACAGATAGTAAAAGTCATACAGAAACAAGCTCAACAACATATACCGTTAGGGAACTACAAATTAAAATCATGAGACACCATAGCACACCAATTGGGACTGCTAAGCTACAAAAATATGACAATACCAGTTGCTAGAGGGTGAGGAACAGAAGGAACTCTCCCTATAGCTGGGGGGTGGTGCCTGTGCAGCCACTTTGTAAGACAATTTGGCAGTTTTTTCCAAAGCTAAACAAGTCTCACGTTGGGATCCAACAATCATACTTCCAGTACTTAGGGAACTGCTTTGAAAATCTATGTCCAAATGCAAACAAGGATGCAATTATGCACAGCAGCACTTCCATAATGGCTAAAAACTTGAAATCAGGATATCCTTCAAAAGATGAATGCATAAGCAAATTGGGGTACATCCATGTCAAGGCGAGTAGAATATGCCACCCCAAAATATGTCTCTCTGGCATAAGGGTTATTGGTCTGCTTTAAAAAAATAGGGCTTCCCTGGTGGCTCAGTGGGTAAGAGTCCACCTGACGATTCAGGGGACACAGGTTCGAGGCCCGGTCCAGGAAGATCCCACATGCCGCAGAGCAACTAAGCCTGTGCGCCACAACTACTGAGCCTGCGCTCTAGAGCCCGCGAGCCACAACTACTGAGGCCGTGTGCCACAACTACTGCGCCCATGTACCACAACTACTGAAGCCTGCACGCCTAGAGCCTGTGCTCCACGACAGGAAAATCCACCACAATGTGGTGCCCGCGGGCCGCAATGAAGAGTAGCCCCTGCTCGCCACACCCAGAGAAAAGCCTACATGCGACAACGAAGACCCAATGAAGCCAAAAATAAAATAATAAATTTGTTTTTAAAAAAATCTCAGAGGGCTTCCCTGGTGGCGCAGTGGTTCAGAATCCGCCTGCCAATGCAGGGGACGCGGGTTCATGCCCCGGTCCAGGAAGATCCCACATGCCGCGGAGCAGCTGGGCCCGTGAGCCATGGCCACTGAGCCTGTGTGTCCGGAGCCTGTGCTCCGCAACAGGAGAGGCCACAGCAGTGAGAGGCCCGCATACTACAAAATAAATAAATAAATAAATAAAGTATTAAAAAAAAAAAATCTCAGAAAGCTGAGATTGCCATTTTATGAAGGGCATTTACAATAGAGAAATCTCCATTTATAAGGGTATGTCCCTCTTTGCACCAAAAATAGAAGGATAATTAAATCTTAAGTAACTCTTTTCAATGGGGAAGTCCTGACTTAAATGTGCACACAGCCATACCCTTGTTTACTGTGCTTTGCATGATAACCTTCCATAACCGGCCTTCCCCCCTTCCCCAGCATCTTTTCTGTGTTTAGCTGAAGACGGTATTGAAGTGGATGGTTTTGGTCACTTCAGGGAGTGACTCAGTTTTCCGTGGTATCCCCCCTCTATTCAGAAGGTATACATGTTATTAAACTTCTGCTTTTCTCCTGGTAATCTGTCTTTTATTACAGGGGCGGGGGGGGGGGGCTCAACCAAGAACCTAGAAAAGTAGAGGGAAAATTGTTTTTCCTCCCATACACATGCAGTGGAATACTACTCAGCAGAAAGGAATGCACCATCCACCTATGGAAAGACATGGATAAACCTTCAGCATGTACTGCTAAGTGAAAAATCCAGCCTGAGCAGGCTGCACACAGTATGACCCCATTGATGACATCCCGGGAAAGGCAAAGCTACATAGATGATAAGCAGATCATGGGGTGGGGGGTTTGAAGTAGTCCATGTGATACTCTAGGATGGATACCTGTCACTATGCATTTGTCTAAGCCCATAGATGTGTGTAGCCCAAGGGGCCAATCATAATCTACTCAAATTTAGTTATTTAGGGTGTAGGATGTTGCACGACGGAATACGTCATGTGACAGAATCTAACTGTATTAGAAATATATGGAAACAACTCACTGTAGGGGATGGGGTAAAAGCTGCTGACTTAAGTTACCTTTGGAAATGAATGGAATCTGTAGGCTAAAGGCAAAATGGCCCGTATATATACAGTGGGCTTTGTTTTATGAAGTTCTTTCCAGGGTGTAGTAGCTAACAATTCTGAAACCTCTGCACATGTAGTGTGGAAAGGAGCAATGCATAGATAAATGGCAGATGGTGGGAGCCAGGCTCCTTGCTGTGGGAGTGCGAAGTTACAGGTACACAAGGGGAGAGCCTCTGCCCTCGTAATCCTGGATCTGGGGAACACACAGATCTTCACGCCGGGAAGACCCTGCAGACATAGGAACTTCGCACCCCATCTTTCCATCCACACCTGCTGGAAACACTCAGCACTCCGTAATCAGTCAACTGCAGCGTTTAAGACATTCTCACCCCTAAGCAGATAAAGGAGCGTGAGGGTCTGGCTTACCCCTAAGCTGTCCCAGAATCTAGGCCCTGGGGATGGAGACAGTTTGGGGTTTCCTGGGACACTGAATCCAGGCCTTGGGGGTGGAGCCAGGTTGGGGCTCCTGGGCCTCTGAATCCAGGCTCTGGGGGTGGAGCCAAGTTGGGGGCTCCTGGGCCTCTGAATCCAGGCCCTGGGGGTGGAGCCAGGTTGGGGGTTCCTGGGCCTCTGACCAGCAGGTGAGAGGAAGGAGGAAGACCAGTCCTGAGGACAGAGGTGCCCTGAAGTCTGTGAGCCCAGGAGCCCCGATGGGACTCATTCCCAGTGAGGACATGGGCGGGGCCTGCAGTGGTTCTGTGTTCCCCCTGGGCCCTTTGATGAAGCCATGGCAGCACTGGGCCCAGACGTCTCCTGGCGGCGTCTCAAACTCTGACACAGTGGTTTTACAAAGGAACAAGAGAATGGAGCTGAGCCCCTGACGGCCACTCCTTTCTGGCTCTGAGTTGCTTCCAACAAGACCGCAGTCACCTGCATTAGTCTGCTGTGACCCATCTGCCCCCACTTTGCCTTTCCTCTCCCTCCCTGCGATGATTCCAGGGACATTTCCAGCCCGGACCCCTCTCCCAGGCCAGACGCCTCCGTCCAGTCACTGCACACCCATCTCACCTTGGGGGCTTAGCAGGGTTTCAGAGGACTGGGATCCTGCAGCTCCCCACACCCAGGAGCAGCCCCACCTTCCCAGGTTGCTGAGCCCAGGCACCAGGAGTAACCGAGCAGGACCCTGTGGGGCCTTCCCAGGACAGACCCCTCCCCCACACCCTCTGCTGTCGCTCCCCTCTGAAGTACCTGGATAACAGTGCCCGATGCATGCTTCCTCCACCACCAAGTGGAAGAAATTAACTACTTGATGATCAGGAACAGGTAGCCCCGGAGCTCCTGGTGCCTAAGAATTTATAACGTTAACCGCCTGTTACCTCACCATCAATCAGTGAATCGTGCACCAGCTGATCACATACCCTGCGACCCCCCTCCTTCACTTGGCCTTGAAAATTGCTTTGCTGAAATCCTTCAGGGAGCTCGGGGTTTTAGAGCACAGGCCACCTGGCCTCCTTGTATCGGCACTTTGACAATTCAGGCTGCACCTTCCTCCACCACCCCCGGTGTCAGTAGACTGGCTCTGCTGCCCTCGGGCGAGCGGACCCACGTTCGGTTCGGTAACACTGGCGCCTCCCAGGCTCCCACTCGCCTTGTGCCCCAGTGACTGTCAGCTCCTCCTCCACAGTCTTGTTGCAGCAAAAGCAGAAACGAAGTTTCCCTGCCCCGAGAACAAGGGGACAGCGAAAAGACTAGAGAAGAAACGTAACCTGGCCTGAAAGAGCTCATCACTCCTTGTTTCACTTTGTCACTCATCTGTAGTAACTAGATTTGTACTCTACAAAGCTAACCTCACTCCGACACTATGGGATTTACCTTCGGCACCCATCACCCCTCACTGTGTGTGTTACAGCCCCTGCTTCTCACTCCCTAACCTTATTATGTAACGCACTTACATTCTATACGCTCCTCACAACAAATCACCCCTAGTTTTTCATTTCAGAAACAAGGTCACTGGCCAATAAACCAGAGGCAAACGGACGCAATTACCAGTCTGCTGGACCCCGATTACCAGGCGGCCTGACGCCAGCTGTGACTGATTTGAAATACTGCAAAGGAAAGGAGGAATGCAAGACCTTCACTACTTTGATCCTTATCCTCTACCCTGGACTGCAGAAGCCCCACATATAAAATCTTCCCTGATTCTCAAGGAGGGGTGCCCAGTTCTTGAGGTCTAGCCGGCTGTGTCTTCCCTGCTGCCTCGCAGAAAAATAAAGCCATCTCTCTCTTCCTCCAAAACCCGTCTCCGTATTTCTGTTCGGCCTCGGTGCACTGGGAAGCCGATATTTCAACAACAGCCTGTAGCCAGTTCCCACGCTAATTCTCCTCTATGCCCACAGCCCTGGCCCAAGCCCGATCTTGTGCCTGGTTCCTCCATCAGACCTGACAAACCTCCCTGCCCCACGGTGCGTCTCACATCCCACCCCAACGTGGTCTTTCTGAAGCATAAACGAGACTGTGACTCTCTCCCTCCTGTAATCCCCCAAAGTGTCCCCACTTTCGCTAGGGTATGTGCCGGGAGAGACATCTGCCAAGGCCCTGAGAGTCCCCGGCAGCCCCACTAGGCTGCTGGCTCCTGGGTTCCCAGACACTGAGCACCTCAGCAGGCCAGGAGACACGGCAGGAAACCCCAGAACTGCTCACCTCCGGAGGGGGTTGGCACTGCCACTGCCTGATCAAAGAGAGCAGAGAAGGGTTCCCCAGCTGGGACACAAACTCTGCACGAGTGGCCTCTCCGTGAGCCATTAGCTCACCTCGTCTGACTTGAGGGAAGGAAGGACCGAGGCTTACTTGGTTCCTAAGGAGGATGCTATAGGCTCAGTCATGTCTCCCCAAATCCACGTGCTGAATCCCTAACCCGCAGGACCCCAGGACGTGGCTGTATTTGGAGATGGGATTTTTAAAGAGGTGATCAAGGTAAAAAAGAGGTCACTACGGTGGATCCTAATCCAATAGGATTGATGTCCTACAAGAAGAGATTAGGACACAGATAGGCACAGGGGGAGACCATGTGAGGACCTGGGGAGAAGATGGCTGTCTAAGCACCAACTAGAGAGACCTCAGAAGAAGCCATCCTGCAACACCTTGATGTCAGATGTCTGGTATCCAGGACTGGGGGAGGATGAACTCCTGCTGTTTTTTTGTTTGTTTGTTTGTTTGTGGTATGCGGGCCTCTCACTGTTGTGGCCTCTCCCGTTGCCGAGCACAGGCTCCGGACATGCGGGCTCAGCGGCCATGGCTCACGAGCCCAGCCGCTCCGCGGCATGTGGGATCCTCCCGGACCAGGGCACAAACCCATGTCCCCTGCATCGGCAGGCGGATTCTCAACCACTGCGCCACCAGGGAAGCCCCACTCCTGCTGTTTTAAACCAACCAGCTTGTGGTCGTTTGTTACAGAAGCCACAGAACAGTCACACGGACCCTGCTCTGTGGGACCCTGGAAGTGCGGGTCTCATTAAAGACCAACAGAGGCTGGGTTACAGAACCCTTAGAGTCAGCACTGGGCCCCAGAAATTCTAAAGCAGTGGCTGGACACCAGAACGTTGAGGGGTCAGTCGGAAGCCAATCCCTAAGGGTGCCGGCTGCACACGGCCTCCCCAGGTTTTTATGCCTGCCTGTACAAGTTGGGGATAAGTATTTCCATCCTGATTCAGGACCTCTGATATCACCGTTCACGCTGCCAATTAAGAACCCACGAGTTACACAGAGGAAAACCCTAGCAGGACACTTGCTCCAGTGGGAAAGAATTCTGAAGTTGGTCAGAGGTGGGGAATCGTCTCCCACGCAGCCAGCAGCCCCCACCGCAAGGCACGTCTTCACTGCAAAGCTGGGGGACCGTGCTGAGGCGTCCCTGAGTAAACGTGAGCTGATCCCCAGGCCAGCTGCTGCTGAACTGTTCCCGCCCTTCTCAGGTAAAACATCTGAATGTGTGCAAGGATTTGAAAGCCTAGAGGAAGGGCCGTAGAGCCACACCAGCCACGGCACACAGGCCGACGTGGGGCCTGCAGGCCAGCCAGCATGGTCCTGGCCCCGGGCGCTCTTCTGGAAGCTTTCCATCTCCCTGCCCAATGTACCCCTCCTGTCCCGGCCCCCACCGCTTTTCTCCGTCCTCACCTCTGCCTGGGGAGAAATTCCAGCGGCAGGTATGGGTGACACATCCTCTTCTTTAGCAGGTGGCAGCCCGGCAACTCCTGCAGAAAGTCCAGCAGAGCCCCACTCGCACTGGGCCACGCACAGAGCCATGCACAGAGCCATGGGCCCTACTCCCTCCCACCAGCCCAGCCCGGAGACTGCCGATGGGGCAGAGAATATGGCGTCAGGCACAGCTGCAGGAGCTCTTGCTGCCTAGAGAGGGGTTTATATTGACCTCAGCCCAGGCACACCTGGGGAGGGCTGGCCGGCCAGGTCAGGCTGCCCAGGTCAGCCAATCCTCGCCCCTCAGGGGCTCAGTTGCAGAACATGGGCCTTGCTGCACCGGCAAGGTCCAAGAACAGGTATAGGTCCTGAGGGTCAGGATAGACAAGGGGCTGCAGCCCTGGCTTGTTTTCTAATCATTTTATCTGGCCCATGAGTGGGAGACAACTTCAAGAAGACCCTCTCCTAATGATGGGAACCCAGGAGTCAGGGAGAGGAGGGGTCGTGGGTAAAACAGAGGCCTGGTGCCCCAGCTGCAGTGGAAGCCTCTGGAAGACCCGGTGGAAGGAGGCCGCACAAAGTGAAGCCCAGGGTCACAGACCTGTCCCGGAGCCGCTGTTTGTTAGTTCACGTCTTGCTCTGAGGTGCTTTGTGTCAGCTCTGACCAACAGGTGAGCTGGCGGTGCTCTGAAAGAAGGGCTACGTGCACAGTTCCTATGTACCCAGCCTTGCTGGGGTACCTGCCCAGCTGAGTTCCATACCCTGGGAGGGGCCTGACCACGAGAGCCCCGTGGGATGCTGGGTACCAGCTCAGCTGAGCCTCATACCCTGGGAGGGGCCTGACCACGAGAGCCCCGTGGGCTGCTGGGTACCAGCTCAGCTGAGTTCCATACCCTGGGAGGGGCCTGACCACGAGAGCCCCGGGGGCTGCTGGGTACCAGCTCAGCTGAGCTTCATACCCTGGGAGGGGCCTGACCACGAGAGCCCCGTGGGCTGCTGGGTACCTGCTCAGCTGAGCTCCATACCCTGGGAGGGGCCTGACCACGAGAGCCCCGTGGGCTGCTGGGTACCAGCTCAGCTGAGCTTCATACCCTGGGAGGGGCCTGACCACGAGAGCCCCGTGGGCTGCTGGGTACCTGCTCAGCTGAGCTCCATACCCTGGGAGGGGGCTGACCACGAGACCCTATGGGCTGGGAGGGGTGTGTGTGTATGAGCGTCCTCTCTGTGCAGCCGGCACAGAGTTGCTTGGCACCTTCCCTGTGGGCAATGCTGGGATGAAATGAGGACCAGGAGATGCCACGGACCCCCTGAATACCTGTCCATCCCGAGTGATGAGGTGAGTAGGAGGGTGCTGGCCACTGGGCTGCGTGAGGGAGGCCCCACGGGTATCTCTTGTGTCTTCCACCTGACACCACGGAGGCCTCCCCAGGACAGAGCAGAGGGCCTGCCTGGGGCAGGTGGGAGCTCCTGGTGACCCTGCAGGGGACATGAGAGGGACGGACCAGGCAGGAGGGGAAGGGAGCCCAGGAAGGGCCATGGGACTCGGGGCCAAGGGGGCCTTTTTGGGTCTGAGCTGGGAGTGGACGTGCAGGTGGTGCGTGTGATCCAGGAAAGCTGCCCTGGTGACGTGAGGCTGAACCTGCTTCAGAGTGACAAGCCTGCCGGGTGATCCCAGAACAGGACAGTGAGACGGATCCTGTTAGAAGAAGGTGAGTGAGTCCCCCCAGGAGGAGGCTCTGTGCGCTGGCCCCGGGAGGGGGTGAAGGGAACGGGCGTGGAACCTGCGGGGAGTGGGCAGTCCCCCTGGGTGGGCGGCAGGTGCCGACCCCACTCCGTGGTCCCTCAGCTGTGCTTCCGGCTGGATTACTTGGCTTCTCGGAGCCTCAGCTTCCTGGTCTGCTCGTGGGGTGATGGTAGCACGGACTAACTAGTAATTTGCTCAGAACAGGGTAGGAAGGGGTCTAGTGGAAATTCCACGGAACACCGTCAGCATGGGAATCGCGGGCCCTGTTTCCCGCAGGTCTGTCTTCAGGATCAGGGGAGCAAATCCGAGCAGACTTGCAGCAGAGCCGGGGGAGGGGCTCCGTTTGGTGGGTCCCCCTGTTTCCTGAATCTCAGAAGGAGCAGCTCCAGCGGGCAGTGGCAGCTTCATCCCACACCTGGAAGCATCCAGACCTCAAGGCCCAGCAGCCCCCGAGCCCTGTGTCTGGGCCCCCGGGAGGCAGACGGGACAGGCCGGCGTCCTCCTTGCCCTCTTTCTGCCCAGAACATTAGAGGTCCAGGCCGTCAATGGGGAGAAGCAGGGATGGGGGTGTCGCACGTGGGAAGAGGACATGGAGCAGCGTGTGTGCGTGGACGTGCACACCGGGAATGTGGGTCGGTGGGGCGCGGGCTCTGGGAGGGGCAGATGGGGGGCCTGAGGGAGCAGGGTGGGGCCGGGGGTCCTGGGGGGCAGGGGGCGAGCTGTGCCTGTGCCGGGCCTCAGACTCCACGGGGCTTCCCTCCCCTGGACACTGGGAGGAGGGGCCGAGCAGCGTGGATGGACGGACCCCTCGCGTCCCCAGGCCCTGGCAGCCTCGGCCCTTCAGGCTCTGGGCCGGGGAGCCTGAGGAGCGCAGGTGCAGCTGTGCCCACAGGGAGGCCTGCAGGGGCCGAGCAGGAAGCGCCGGGTGGTCTCGCCTGTGCGGAAGCTTCCGAGCCAGTGTCCGGGGGGAGCTCTCACCTCGCACGTGGGTTTCGAGTCCACAGCTCAGATCACCTTCTAGCCGCCTGCTTTGTTTTCTAGACACAAAGTCCTAACATCTCCTGTGTCCCCTGCCCGTGAAAAGGCGCGTCTGATCTGGCACCAGGTGCTGCCTCTGGTCCCTCCTGACTGGACGCCCGGCAGCCAGTGTCACCGCGTCACGACTGTCAGGGGGTGTCAGGCGTGGGGGGATGAGAGCACAGGGTGCAGGCCCACGAGGGGCCGTGCCGTCCGCGGAGCCGGTGCTGTGGCTGTACGTGTTCCCTCCCCGACCCCGCGGGCAGAGAGCACCGCCCCCTTCCAGACTGCTACCAAGTGAAGTCACGTGACCCCTGCTCGGCCCCGGCCTGGCGAGGCGCTCTGCCTCAGCGGGGAAGCTTTCCTTTTTCCACGGGGGTGCAAGTAGGCAAATAACAAAACCAAAGCTGAGATCAGCACAGCACAGGCTCTGTTCAGTGGCCAGAGAATGCAGAAGCGGGACCTAAGTTCACAGATCACCTTCTCGCCCTCCTGGAGAGAGTGCTTTAATTTTAAAGAGTAAAGACAAAGGGAGGGGGAGTGAGGCTAATGATGGGGTGAAGAGGCCTTCCGGGGAAGGGGCGGGGCTTTTTCCAAGGGGTGGGGCACCGCCTCCTTTTACCCGTTTCTGGTCGTTCATGTCCAGTCACGGCCACCGGTAGGTGTGTCACTGAATATGCTGATATAGTAAATTCAACACGTGATGAGACTCAGGGTCTGTTGCAGGTCACATTCGTTGCCATCTTGGTCCCAGCTGGTCCCATCTGTTTGTTTGTTTGTAGCTTCCTTTCTTATCTCTGGACGCCTTAACTTAAATACTTAGGTGAACTCCTGCTGAAGGTGGGGGTGGAGGACAGCCCTGTGAAAGGTGGGAGCACGGGTTCTGAGCAGGGCCTGGAGCAGCTCTGACAACAAGAGGCGGAGCCTGAGACGGGCGGTCAGTCTGAAGCCCACACTGGGGCCTGTGGTCGGCTTGCGGAGGTGGTCAGCCGGGGCACGTGTCAGCGAAGGTTCTCGGTGTTTACACAGAAGATATGAACATGGGCCCAGATGCAGAGCTGCCTGCGGACGCTGCTACAGAAACCCCTGATTCTTTCCTGAGAAAAGTGTTGGGGGGGCATTCAGGCAACAGGGCAAACTGTTTGCTTTGGATGTTCCTGTGGGGAAGTGGGTGCATAGCAACAGGGGCTCAGCCTGCATAACCCCAGAAGCCTTCCCAGGACAGCTCCAGAACTGCTTCTGGAATGGCAAGGAGAAGTGGGTCTTCCACCCACTAGACGTGGAGGAGAGGGCTGGGGTCTGCAGGGCCGCCCTCACCTTCAGGGACCAGCTGGGAGGCTCACAGGACTCAGCACATGCTCGTGGCTTGTATGCTCACAGCTGAGATGGGTCACAGCACGCGGTAGCGATGCAGGGAGGGAGGGCCCCTGCTCCCATCACCTCCTGACCCTCCATGCCCCCTCCTTCCCTCGAGGGTCTCTAGGGTGTCTCTTCCCCCAGCCACAAAGGGCAGAACCACAAAAGTTACCCGCACCCCCGTGTCCCCAGGGAAGCTCATTAGAGGCTTGGCACCCGGCTGGGGGCTGGTCACGTGGTGTTCTCTGTCCTCACCCTCCAAAATTCTGGTGCCCAGAAGGGGAGCCGGTGTTCAGCATGAACCACATGGTTTGTGCACACAGCACAGGCGCAGGGGGCTGCCCCTAACGGGAGGTGGGAGGGCTTAGATCAGGGCAGGGACCTGCTCAACAGCTGCATTAGCTTCCTGGGGCAGCTGTGACAAACGACCACAAACGGAGGCTCAGAGCAACAGAAACCCGTCCTCTCTCAGTCCTGCAGACCAGACGTCTGAGATCAAGGTGTCCCAGGGCCACGCTCCCTCCGGAGGCTCCAGGGGAGGGTCCTGCCTGCCTCTTCCAGCTTCTGGGGGCTCCAGGCGTCCCTGGCCTTGCGGCCACATCCCTCCTGTCTCTACCTCCATCTTCACATGGTGCCTCTTGTGTGTCTGTGTCTCTCTTCCGGTCTCTTAGAGGGACACTGTCACTGATTTAGGGCCACCCGGATCCAAGATGACCTCACCTTCAGATCCATAACTAATTATACCTGCAAAGACCCTACTTCCAAATACAGTTCCATTCTCAGATTCTGTGGGGTATGATGTGGACATAACTTCTGGGGGCCCCCATTCAACCCACTGTAGTACCCAGTTCCCAGACACCAGCCGACCTTCCTCAGGACAGCATCAGGCTGGTGATGTTCTGTGTTTCCGCACGGAGTTGTCTCTTGTTTCTTGTGGTGACAGTGAGGTTGGGTGGGGGAGGCTTCTGGCTGACCCCCGGTCATTCCAGGGACCACGCTGACGTGTCCTTCCCGGGAGGGTGCGAGCACGGCCAGGACTCCCTGGGAATGCTCCACATCGACCGCTCGGTGGTCAGACACCTGCATGGGCTGGACCGGGCCCCGGACCTCTGCACCTTCTACCACATCCACAGCCTGGTGTGCTCTGTGCAGGCCTCGGACCAGGAGGTGCGAACCGGCAGGATCGGTGGGAGCCCTCCTGCCTGCCACGTGGCCTCCAGCCCACCACAGACCCTCCAGTCCTGCCATGGACACCTCCATCACATTAGCCTCCAAGAGGGCTTCTGGGAGGGGTGAAACTTGACCATGAAGAAGACAGGGCCGGCCCTACCTGCAGCAGGTGCAGGCAAGGACTGGGGGTGCTTGGCTACTTGTCCCCAAAGACCCAGAATGTGGGCTCTGTCTTGATGGGTCCACCTCCACCTGGGCTCACCTGGGGGGTCGCTGCAGGGAGAGCACATCCTTAGGTGATTTTCCAACTCTCCCCACCCCCAGCTTCACCCCCTGGGCTCCCCCTGGCCCAATAATAGTCTTTAAATAGTGTCTCTCACTCATCAGGCCTGCGTGGGAGATTTTAGTATTGTGTGGGAGTCAGCGACCAGCGGCCATGTGTCCTGGGTGTCTTGGGAGGGGCAGGAGCCTCACTCTCACGTTCCTGCCCCAGGGGACCTGGGGTCGGGGCAGCAGACCCAGGCTCTCTTCTGGTAGAAGCTCCCTCTCTGTGAGCAAGTCTTCCCCGGCTCCCATTATCCTTACTGGAGGCTCGGGAGGCCACAGCATCAGGGCACCTCTAGCACCAGGACCCCACCCTAGGGAGCTTCTCAAGAGAAGGGACCAGGCCTGGGGGTGGAGGGAAGGAGTGGTCAGCCTCTTCAGGATCCCCGGGGCTAGGATGCCTCCTACGTAGGAGGGCCTTGGACTCAGCTTAACTACCACCCGGGTCTCCTACCCCCTCCCCTGGGAGGGGGTCCTTCAGATTCCAGGGCCCCAAGATCCTCCCCATCGACCTCTGACCCCAACTGAAGAGTCCGGGGCCCAGAGACCCCCTCCCCGGCTTCTCTTTTCTTGGAGGCTCCCAGATTCCCTGAAGCTGTTATACCCCGGGTTTATTATGCTGAAGGATGCAGGTTAAAATCAGCGAGGACGGAGGCGACGAGCAGGGTCCAGCATCCTCGGCTGTGGCCGCCCAGGGAAGCCCACCTGAGTCCTGAAGTGCAGGGTTTATTGGGGTCTGTCTCGTCCATGTGGGGACCACCGTGTGCCTGACCTTGGCCTCCGGCCCCCGGGGGCGACTCAGGAAGCCCCACCGTGTATCACGCCGTCAGCACAGACTGGCCTGGAGCGAGGTCCACGGAGCACGGACACTCCCGTCGGACTCAAGGTGACCTCTGGAGCCAGGACAGAGGCCCGGCCTCTCTGTGGGCAGGTGATCCCACACCGCACGGGCCCTGGTGCGGTGCCCGTTCCGTGGGGTCAGCTGGGTGCACGCGGGTCAGCCAGTGTCTGTGTCTCAGCCTGTGACCGCTGACCACACTGTCCTGCTCTGCTCACAAGAGCGAGGCCAATGGAGGGACAGCGGGGGTGGGCACAAAGCCGGGTCGGGGTCAGGCTGGGTGAGAAAGGGCCAAGGAGCGAGAACAATGCTGCCCTTGCCTGGTGAGCCGAGCGTCAACGTCCGCCCTGTGGGCAGCCCCTCTCCCCAGGTCCCGAGGCAAGGCTGCCTTTCCTGCACCCTGGGGCAGGGTCATGCCTGTGTATACAGCAGGACGCACAGCCGTGCACGCAGCAGGTCTGATGCCCGCCCTTGGAGTGTACCTGGGGGCTTGGTGAGGGTGGACCATCCCGACAGGACCTGGGCCGAGCCCGGGGAGGATGGAGGGGAGAAGCGTTCGGGAGCCTCTGCAGGGGGTCCTCACCTGTCTGCACAGGGGGCCTGAGGACACCGACCGGGAGTGGGCAGCCGGGGAGCCCAGTCCTGGGTCATCCCTGAGGCTGGATGAGGGGTGTGGAGCTGGGCGTCATGGCGGTGGGGCGGAGGAGCTGATCGCAGGACCCTGTGGAGACAGAGCACACAAGGCAGAAGGGAAGGTGGAGACCGTGCCCGATGCAGGATGGAGACACTAGCAGGTGGCGCTGCAGGGACCGGATCAGGGCTGCTCCCTGCAGGGCGGCCACCGAGCCCTGCACCGCTGGAAGCCCCGCGGCGTCTGGACAGAAACCCAGAGGATGGGGGGACAGAGGGGCGGGAAGAGTTTGGAAAAGTCACGCCATCTCCACGTGTCCTGGGGAAGGGGACCCCGCTCCAGCCTCCTTCCTTAGATTCTCCCCACTTGGGGAAGTCTGCAAACTCAAAACCCAGTTGTGTAAGCCTTGGAATTTGTCGGGAGGATGAAATGGAAGTGGGGAAAGGAATGAAAAACAAGGTCTATGTGATTGGACAGCACATGTCACTCTAATTTCCAATCAGGAATAGGAATTCCCAAAAAGCTCAAGATGCCCCTGTAACCAGAATGGGGCTTGAAGCAATCCCGCGACTTTGTGGTCGGTTACAGAAACAAGATGAAGACACTTGCTGAGGGGCACGGCAATCAAAAACGCCTGCAGAGTTTTACATGATACTATAGTCCAAAGTTATATTGAGGTCAGGCTATGAAGAGGCGTTGAACGCAAGGCAGAATGGCAGGAAACGGATGTCAACGGGTACATCGGAATGGCCCCGATTGTACATGAAAAGCGCCAGAACGTAGACAATGATGCGGTTGGCCAAAAAGGGCGTATGCGTTTTTTCCTGAATATATTTTAGACCCATTCTGAGAATACATTTCCAACACAAAGAAGAAACAAGCAGGCCAAACCAGAGAGAAATTCTTCCAAAATGCGTTCAGGGACTGGCATGCAACCAGGATTGACCACATCTACAGCCCCAGCGGCAGAAGACATAAGGCTGGACACTCTTGGGGCTGAGACGATTGGTGAGGTTGGGAAAGCAAATGCAGACCCTTGAAAGGAATCCTGCGTGCTCCCCATTCCATGGGTCCCAACTCTCCAGGTTCAACGCAATCTTCCGACAGCGAAAGCACTCATTGGAAACCCAGCGGATGCTACACCGTGGGATCGGGAAAGCTTTCTGAAACTCACCTCAGTTTTCATCTCCTGGTGCTCGTGTTCTCCATTCAGGCCCCCTTACTAACAATCTCCCCACTTGGAGACTCGGCGCCTTTCCATGCCTCTTTCGTACCGTCTGCAATTTGTCCGCAGGATGAACTGCAAGAGGGGGAACCAATGAGAGACTCGCTGGAGGTGTTTGGTCGGGCACATGTCACTCTCATTTCCCATCGCGAAGAAGAATTCACCAGAGGCTCAGCCTGCCACCCCGGATCGACAATAGGGCGTGAAGACATCCAGCCGTGTTGCGTCCCACTCACAAAAAAGCGACTTGGGAAATGGAGCTCAGGGGCACTGCACTTCCCAAACCTGCAGAGTTCTAAACGATAACTATCGCCCCCAAATATATTGAGGTCAGGCTACGAAGAGGCGTTGAACGCAAGGCAGAACTGCAGGAAACGGAGGTCAACGGGTACATCGGAATGGCCCCGATAGCACATGAAAAGCGCCAGAACGTAGACAATGATGCGGTTGGCCAAAAAGGGCGTATGCGTTTTTTCCTGAATATATTCAGGAAAAAACGCATACGCCCTTTTTGGCCAACCAAGCAAGCTGGGAGAGCAAATCAGCACTACAAAGAAATCTCTCGCCCCCCCGGGGGCAAAAGGGGCAGGGGAAAAAAGTCTAAAAACTAGAAAGGCAGGACAGGCCACGGAGTCAAGGGAGCCTTGTTAAGCTGATGGGCGGGATGTCAATGGCCAACAGCCAATCTTCACAAGTGTATCCTCTTTCCCAAACCATGTAAAACACAGAACCACAGAGCATAGGGCACTTCCACACATGGGCGTTGACCTTGGGAAAATGAAAAAATCAACCAGACACAGGGACCCCAAAGTTGAGGGCTGCTCTCTTGACAAGAACCTCCACTCCGGTACACGTTTCATATCCCAGGAAAGAGCCAAGTGGACAAAGACGAGTGGACAAGTGGAGACAGACGAGTGGACAAGTGGACAAAGGCAAGTGGACAAGTGGACAAGTGTTCCTACGTAGGTCCAATGGAGTGTCACTCAGCCATGAAATCCACGTCATGAGGCTGGTAGCAGCATCCTGAGTGGATTTAGGTACGATCATCCTCAGTGAAATAAGTCCCACAAAAAAAGAAACTTATGATATCACTTATCGAGGGAAGGTAAAAATCGCTCCCCATGAACTGAATCCCCAAACAGAACAGAGTCACGCTTTTAGAAAACACACTTATGCCTGCTTCAGGGGAAAGGTGAAGTGGGGTGACGCATAAAACTCGAGCTTGAAATGAGCACAGATACCCTTCCGAAAATCGAATATGGAATGGACACGACCTACTCCTTGCTCAATCAACTGGACTCACCAGACCCTGTTCATCGCACAAGTATCTATCCGACTAGTAAGCATCTTCAAAGCTAAGTCTTGATATCTCTGTGTAACTGCATCAAGTGTGTGTAAAGCGGCCTAAAACCAGCAGGGAAAATCAGCTCGGACCCATTCTGAGGATACATTTCCAACACAAAGAAGAAACAAGCAGGGCAAAACAGAGAGAAATTCTTCCAAAATGCGTTCAGGGACTGGCATGCAACCAGGATTGACCACATCTACAGCCCCAGCGGCAGAAGACATAAGGCTGGACACTCTTGGGGCTGAGACGATTGGTGAGGTTGGGAAAGCAAATGCAGACCCTTGGAAGGAATCCTGCGTGCTCCCCATTCCATGGGTCCCAACTCTCCAGGTTCAACGCAATCTTCCGACAGCGAAAGCACTCATTGGAAACCCAGCGGATGCTACACCGTGGGATCGGGAAAGCTTTCTGAAACTCACCTCAGTTTTCATCTCCTGGTGCTCGTGTTCTCCATTCAGGCCCCCTTACAAACAATCTCCCCACTTGGAGACTCGGCGCCTTTCCATGCCTCTTTCGTACCGTCTGCAATTTGTCCGCAGGATGAACTGCAAGAGGGGGAACCAATGAGAGACTCGCTGGAGGTGTTTGGTCGGGCACATGTCACTCTCATTTCCCATCGCGAAGAAGAATTCACCAGAGGCTCAGCCTGCCACCCCGGATCGACAATAGGGCGGGAAGCCATCCAGCCGTGTTGCGTCCCACTCACAAAAAAGCGACTTGGGAAATGGAGCTCAGGGACACTGCACTTCCCAAACCTGCAGAGTTCTAAACGATAACTATCGCCCCCAAATATATTGAGGTCAGGCTACGAAGAGGCGTTGAACGCAAGGCAGAACTGCAGGAAACGGAGGTCAACGGGTACATCGGAATGGCCCCGATAGCACATGAAAAGCGCCAGAACGTGGACAATGATGCGGTTGGCCAAAAAGGGCGTATGCGTTTTTTCCTGAATATATTCAGGAAAAAACGCATACGCCCTTTTTGGCCAACCAAGCAAGCTGGGAGAGCAAATCAGCACTACAAAGAAATCTCTCGCCCCCCCGGGGGCAAAAGGGCCAGGCGAAAAAAGTCTAAAAACCAGAAAGGCAGGACAGGCCACGGAGTCAAGGGAGCCTTGTGAAGCTGATGGGCGGGATGTCAATGGCCAACAGCCAATCTTCACAAGTGTATCCTCTTTCCCAAACCATGTAAAACACAGAACCACAGAGCATAGGGCACTTCCACACATGGGCGTTGACCTTGGGAAAATGAAAAAATCAACCAGAGACAGCGACCCCAAAGTTGAGGGCTGCTGTCTTGACAAGAACCTCCACTCCGGTACACGTTTCATATCCCAGGAAAGAGCCAAGTGGACAAGGACGAGTGGACAAGTGGACAAAGACAAGTGGACAAGTGGAGAAGTGGTCCTACGTAGGTCCAATGGAGTGTCATTCAGCCATGAAATCCACGTCATGAGGCTGGTAGCAGCATCGTGAGTGGATTTAGGTACGATCATCCTCAGTGAAATAAGTCCCACAAAAAAAGAAACTTATGATATCACTTATCGAGGGAAGGTAAAAATCGCTCCCCATGAACTGAATCCCCAAACAGAACAGAGTCACGCTTTTAGAAAACACACTTATGCCTGCTTCAGGGGAAAGGTGAGGTGGGGTGACGCATAAAACTCGAGCTTGAAATGAGCACAGATACCCTTCCGAAAACCGAATATGGAATGGACACGACCTACTCCTTGCTCAATCAACTGGACTCACCAGACCCTGTTCATCGCACAAGTATCTATCCGACTAGTAAGCATCTTCAAAGCTAAGTCTTGATATCTCTGTGTAACTGCATCAACTGTGTGTAAAGCGGCCTAAAACCAGCAGGGAAAATCAGCTAGGACCCATTCTGAGGATACATTTCCAACACAAAGAAGAAACAAGCAGGCCAAACCAGAGAGAAATTCTTCCAAAATGCGTTCAGAGACTGGCATGCAACCAGGATTGACCACATCTACAGCCCCAGCGGCAGAAGACATAAGGCTGGACACTCTTGGGGCTGAGACGATTGGTGAGGTTGGGAAAGCAAATGCCGACCCTTGAAAGGAATCCTGCGTGCTCCCCATTCCATGGGTCCCAACTCTCCAGGTTCAACGCAATCTTCCGACAGCGAAAGCACTCATTGGAAACCCAGCGGATGCTACACCGTGGGATCGGGAAAGCTTTCTGAAACTCACCTCAGTTTTCATCTCCTGGTGCTCGTGTTCTCCATTCAGGCCCCCTTACTAACAATCTCCCCACTTGGAGACTCGGCGCCTTTCCATGCCTCTTTCGTACCGTCTGCAATTTGTCCGCAGGATGAACTGCAAGAGGGGGAACCAATGAGAGACTCGCTGGAGGTGTTTGGTCGGGGACATGTCACTCTCATTTCCCATCGCGAAGAAGAATTCACCAGAGGCTCAGCCTGCCACCCCGGATCGACAATAGGGCGGGAAGCCATCCAGCCGTGTTGCGTCCCACTCACAAAAAAGCGACTTGGGAAATGGAGCTCAGGGGCACTGCACTTCCCAAACCTGCAGAGTTCTAAACGATAACTATCGCCCCGAAATATATTGAGGTCAGGCTACGAAGAGGCGTTGAACGCAAGGCAGAACTGCAGGAAACGGAGGTCAACGGGTACATGGGAATGGCCCCGATAGCACATGAAAAGCGCCAGAACGTGGACAATGATGGGGTTGGCCAAAAAGGGCGTATGCGTTTTTTCCTGAATATATTCAGGAAAAAACGCATACGCCCTTTTTGGCCAACCAAGCAAGCTGGGAGAGCAAATCAGCACTACAAAGAAATCTCTCGCCCCCCCGGGGGCAAAAGGGCCAGGCGAAAAAAGTCTAAAAACCAGAAAGGCAGGACAGGCCACGGAGTCAAGGGAGCCTTGTTAAGCTGATGGGCGGGATGTCAATGGCCAACAGCCAATCTTCACAAGTGTATCCTCTTTCCCAAACCATGTAAAACACAGAACCACAGAGCATAGGGCACTTCCACACATGGGCGTTGACCTTGGGAAAATGAAAAAATCAACCAGAGACAGCGACCCCAAAGTTGAGGGCTGCTGTCTTGACAAGAACCTCCACTCCGGTACACGTTTCATATCCCAGGAAAGAGCCAAGTGGACAAGGACGAGTGGACAAGTGGACAAAGACAAGTGGACAAGTGGAGAAGTGGTCCTACGTAGGTCCAATGGAGGGTCATTCAGCCATGAAATCCACGTCATGAGGCTGGTAGCAGCATCCTGAGTGGATTTAGGTACGATCATCCTCAGTGAAATAAGTCCCACAAAAAAAGAAACTTATGATATCACTTATCGAGGGAAGGTAAAAATCGCTCCCCATGAACTGAATCCCCAAACAGAACAGAGTCACGCTTTTAGAAAACACACTTATGCCTGCTTCAGGGGAAAGGTGAGGTGGGGTGACGCATAAAACTCGAGCTTGAAATGAGCACAGATACCCTTCCGAAAACCGAATATGGAATGGACACGACCTACTCCTTGCTCAATCAACTGGACTCACCAGACCCTGTTCATCGCACAAGTATCTATCCGACTAGTATGCATCTTCAAAGCTAAGTCTTGATATCTCTGTGTAACTGCATCAACTGTGTGTAAAGCGGCCTAAAACCAGCAGGGAAAATCAGCTAGGACCCATTCTGAGGATACATTTCCAACACAAAGAAGAAACAAGCAGGCCAAACCAGAGAGAAATTCTTCCAAAATGCGTTCAGGGACTGGCATGCAACCAGGATTGACCACATCTACAGCCCCAGCGGCAGAAGACATAAGGCTGGACACTCTTGGGGCTGAGACGATTGGTGAGGTTGGGAAAGCAAATGCAGACCCTTGAAAGGAATCCTGCGTGCTCCCCATTCCATGGGTCCCAACTCTCCAGGTTCAACGCAATCTTCCGACAGCGAAAGCACTCATTGGAAACCCAGCGGATGCTACACCGTGGGATCGGGAAAGCTTTCTGAAACTCACCTCAGTTTTCATCTCCTGGTGCTCGTGTTCTCCATTCAGGCCCCCTTACTAACAATCTCCCCACTTGGAGACTCGGCGCCTTTCCATGCCTCTTTCGTACCGTCTGCAATTTGTCCGCAGGATGAACTGCAAGAGGGGGAACCAATGAGAGACTCGCTGGAGGTGTTTGGTCGGGCACATGTCACTCTCATTTCCCATCGCGAAGAAGAATTCACCAGAGGCTCAGCCTGCCACCCCGGATCGACAATAGGGCGGGAAGCCATCCAGCCGTGTTGCGTCCCACTCACAAAAAAGCGACTTGGGAAATGGAGCTCAGGGGCACTGCACTTCCCAAACCTGCAGAGTTCTAAACGATAACTATCGCCCCCAAATATATTGAGGTCAGGCTACGAAGAGGCGTTGAACGCAAGGCAGAACTGCAGGAAACGGAGGTCAACGGGTACATCGGAATGGCCCCGATAGCACATGAAAAGCGCCAGAACGTGGACAATGATGCGGTTGGCCAAAAAGGGCGTATGCGTTTTTTCCTGAATATATTCAGGAAAAAACGCATACGCCCTTTTTGGCCAACCAAGCAAGCTGGGAGAGCAAATCAGCACTACAAAGAAATCTCTCGCCCCCCCGGGGGCAAAAGGGCCAGGCGAAAAAAGTCTAAAAACCAGAAAGGCAGGACAGGCCACGGAGTCAAGGGAGCCTTGTTAAGCTGATGGGCGGGATGTCAATGGCCAACAGCCAATCTTCACAAGTGTATCCTCTTTCCCAAACCATGTAAAACACAGAACCACAGAGCATAGGGCACTTCCACACATGGGCGTTGACCTTGGGAAAATGAAAAAATCAACCAGACACAGGGACCCCAAAGTTGAGGGCTGCTGTCTTGACAAGAACCTCCACTCCGGTACACGTTTCATATCCCAGGAAAGAGCCAAGTGGACAAAGACGAGTGGACAAGTGGACAAAGACAAGTGGACAAGTGGACAAGTGGTGCTACGTAGGTCCAATGGAGTGTCACTCAGCCATGAAATCCACGTCATAAGGCTGGTAGCAGCATCCTGAGTGGATTTAGGTACGGTCATCCTCAGTGAAATAAGTCCCACAAAAAAAGAAACTTATGATATCACTTATCGAGGGAAGGTAAAAATCGCTCCCCATGAACTGAATCCCCAAACAGAACAGAGTCACGCTTTTAGAAAACACACTTATGCCTGCTTCAGGGGAAAGGTGAGGTGGGGTGACGCATAAAACTCGAGTTTGAAATGAGCACAGATACCCTTCCGAAAACCGAATATGGAATGGACACGACCTACTCCTTGCTCAATCAACTGGACTCACCAGACCCTGTTCATCGCACAAGTATCTATCCGACTAGTAAGCATCTTCAAAGCTAAGTCTTGATATCTCTGTGTAACTGCATCAACTGTGTGTAAAGCGGCCTAAAACCAGCAGGGAAAATCAGCTAGGACCCATTCTGAGGATACATTTCCAACACAAAGAAGAAACAAGCAGGCCAAACCAGAGAGAAATTCTTCCAAAATGCGTTCAGGGACTGGCATGCAACCAGGATTGACCACATCTACAGCCCCAGCGGCAGAAGACATAAGGCTGGACACTCTTGGGGCTGAGACGATTGGTGAGGTTGGGAAAGCAAATGCAGACCCTTGAAAGGAATCCTGCGTGCTCCCCATTCCATGGGTCCCAACTCTCCAGGTTCAACGCAATCTTCCGACAGCGAAAGCACTCATTGGAAACCCAGCGGAATGTACACCGTGGGATCGGGAAAGCTTTCTGAAACTCACCTCAGTTTTCATCTCCTGGTGCTCGTGTTCTCCATTCAGGCCCCCTTACTAACAATCTCCCCACTTGGAGACTCGGCGCCTTTCCATGCCTCTTTCGTACCGTCTGCAATTTGTCCGCAGGATGAACTGCAAGAGGGGGAACCAATGAGAGACTCGCTGGAGGTGTTTGGTCGGGCACATGTCACTCTCATTTCCCATCTCGAAGAAGAATTCACCAGAGGCTCAGCCTGCCACCCCGGATCGACAATAGGGCGTGAAGCCATCCAGCCGTGTTGCGTCCCACTCACAAAAAAGCGACTTGGGAAATGGAGCTCAGGGGCACTGCACTTCCCAAACCTGCAGAATTCTAAACGATAACTATCGCCCCCAAATATATTGAGGTCAGGCTACGAAGAGGCGTTGAACGCAAGGCAGAACTGCAGGAAACGGAGGTCAACGGCTACATCGGAATGGCCCCGAGAGCACATGAAAAGCGCCAGAACGTGGACAATGATGCGGTTGGCCAAAAAGGGCGTAACGCATACGCACTTTTTGGCCAACCAAGCAAGCTGGGAGAGCAAATCAGCACTACAAAGAAATCTCTCGCCCCCCCCGGGGCAAAAGGGCCAGGCGAAAAAAGTCTAAAAACCAGAAAGGCAGGACAGGCCACGGAGTCAAGGGAGCCTTGTTAAGCTGATGGGCGGGATGTCAATGGCCAACAGCCAATCTTCACAAGTGTATCCTCTTTCCCAAACCATGTAAAACACAGAACCACAGAGCATAGGGCACTTCCACACATGGGCGTTGACCTTGGGAAAATGAAAAAATCAACCAGACCCAGGGACCCCAAAGTTGAGGGCTGCTGTCTTGACAAGAACCTCCACTCCGGTACACGTTTCATATCCCAGGAAAGAGCCAAGTGGACAAAGACGAGTGGACAAGTGGACAAGTGGACAAGTGGTGCTACGTAGGTCCAATGGAGTGTCACTCAGCCATGAAATCCACGTCATGAGGCTGGTAGCAGCATCCTGAGTGGATTTAGGTACGATCATCCTCAGTGAAATAAGTCCCACAAAAAAAGAAACTTATGATATCACTTATCGAGGGAAGGTAAAAATCGCTCCCCATGAACGGAATCCCCAAACAGAACAGAGTCACGCTTTTAGAAAACACACTTATGCCTGCTTCAGGGGAAAGGTGAGGTGGGGTGACGCATAAAACTCGAGTTTGAAATGAGCACAGATACCCTTCCGAAAACCGAATATGGAATGGACACGACCTACTCCTTGCTCAATCAACTGGACTCACCAGACCCTGTTCATCGCACAAGTATCTATCCGACTAGTAAGCATCTTCAAAGCTAAGTCTTGATATCTCTGTGTAACTGCATCAACTGTGTGTAAAGCGGCCTAAAACCAGCAGGGAAAATCAGCTAGGACCCATTCTGAGGATACATTTCCAACACAAAGAAGAAACAAGCAGGCCAAACCAGAGAGAAATTCTTCCAAAATGCGTTCAGGGACTGGCATGCAACCAGGATTGACCACATCTACAGCCCCAGCGGCAGAAGACATAAGGCTGGACACTCTTGGGGCTGAGACGATTGGTGAGGTTGGGAAAGCAAATGCCGACCCTTGAAAGGAATCCTGCGTGCTCCCCATTCCATGGGTCCCAACTCTCCAGGTTCAACGCAATCTTCCGACAGCGAAAGCACTCATTGGAAACCCAGCGGATGCTACACCGTGGGATCGGGAAAGCTTTCTGAAACTCACCTCAGTTTTCATCTCCTGGTGCTCGTGTTCTCCATTCAGGCCCCCTTACTAACAATCTCCCCACTTGGAGACTCGGCGCCTTTCCATGCCTCTTTCGTACCGTCTGCAATTTGTCCGCAGGATGAACTGCAAGAGGGGGAACCAATGAGAGACTCGCTGGAGGTGTTTGGTCGGGCACATGTCACTCTCATTTCCCATCGCGAAGAAGAATTCACCAGAGGCTCAGCCTGCCACCCCGGATCGACAATAGGGCGTGAAGCCATCCAGCCGTGTTGCGTCCCACTCACAAAAAAGCGACTTGGGAAATGGAGCTCAGGGGCACTGCACTTCCCAAACCTGCAGAGTTCTAAACGATAACTATCGCCCCAAAAGATATTGAGGTCAGGCTACGAAGAGGCGTTGAACGCAAGGCAGAACTGCAGGAAACGGAGGTCAACGGGTACATCGGAATGGCCCCGATAGCACATGAAAAGCGCCAGAACGTGGACAATGATGCGGTTGGCCAAAAAGGGCGTATGCGTTTTTTCCTGAATATATTCAGGAAAAAACGCATACGCCCTTTTTGGCCAACCAAGCAACCTGGGAGAGCAAATCAGCACTACAAAGAAATCTTTCGCCCCCCCGGGGGCAAAAGGGCCAGGCGAAAAAAGTCTAAAAACCAGAAAGGCAGGACAGGCCACGGAGTCAAGGGAGCCTTGTTAAGCTGATGGGCGGGATGTCAATGGCCAACAGCCAATCTTCACAAGTGTATCCTCTTTCCCAAACCATGTAAAACACAGAACCACAGAGCATAGGGCACTTCCACACATGGGCGTTGACCTTGGGAAAATGAAAAAATCAACCAGACACAGGGACCCCAAAGTTGAGGGCTGCTGTCTTGACAAGAACCTCCACTCCGGTACACGTTTCATATCCCAGGAAAGAGCCAAGTGGACAAAGACGAGTGGACAAAGACAAGTGGACAAGTGGACAAGTGGTGCTACGTAGGTCCAATGGAGTGTCACTCAGCCATGAAATCCACGTCATGAGGCTGGTAGCAGCATCCTGAGTGGATTTAGGTACGATCATCCTCAGTGAAATAAGTCCCACAAAAAAAGAAACTTATGATATCACTTATCGAGGGAATGTAAAAATCGCTCCCCATGCACTGAATCCCCAAACAGAACAGAGTCACGCTTTTAGAAAACACACTTATGCCTGCTTCAGGGGAAAGGTGAGGTGGGGTGACGCATAAAACTCGAGTTTGAAATGAGCACAGATACCCTTCCGAAAACCGAATATGGAATGGACACGACCTACTCCTTGCTCAATCAACTGGACTCACCAGACCCTGTTCATCGCACAAGTATCTATCCGACTAGTAAGCATCTTCAAAGCTAAGTCTTGATATCTCTGTGTAAGTGCATCAAGTGTGTGTAAAGCGGCCTAAAACCAGCAGGGAAAATCAGCTCAGACCCATTCTGAGGATACATTTCCAACATAAAGAAGAAACAAGCAGGGCAAAACAGAGAGAAATTCTTCCAAAATGCGTTCAGGGACTGGCATGCAACCAGGATTGACCACATCTACAGCCCCAGCGGCAGAAGACATAAGGCTGGACACTCTTGGGGCTGAGACGATTGGTGAGGTTGGGAAAGCAAATGCAGACCCTTGAAAGGAATCCTGCGTGCTCCCCATTCCATGGGTCCCAACTCTCCAGGTTCAACGCAATCTTCCGACAGCGAAAGCACTCATTGGAAACCCAGCGGATGCTACACCGTGGGATCGGGAAAGCTTTCTGAAACTCACCTCAGTTTTCATCTCCTGGTGCTCGTGTTCTCCATTCAGGCCCCCTTACTAACAATCTCCCCACTTGGAGACTCGGCGCCTTTCCATGCCTCTTTCGTACCGTCTGCAATTTGTCCGCAGGATGAACTGCAAGAGGGGGAACCAATGAGAGACTCGCTGGAGGTGTTTGGTCGGGCACATGTCACTCTCATTTCCCATCACGAAGAAGAATTCACCAGCGGTTCAGCCTGCCACCCCGGATCGACAATAGGGCGTGAAGCCATCCAGCCGTGTTGCGTCCCACTCACAAAAAAGCGACTTGGGAAATGGAGCTCAGGGGCACTGCACTTCCCAAACCTGCAGAGTTCTAAACGATAACTATCGCCCCAAAAGATATTGAGGTCAGGCTACGAAGAGGCGCTGAACGCAAGGCAGAACTGCAGGAAACGGATGTCAACGGCTACATCGGAATGGCCCCGATAGCACATGAAAAGCGCCAGAACGTGGACAATGATGCGGTAGGCCAAAAAGGGCGTATGCGTTTTTTCCTGAATATATTCAGGAAAAAACGCATACGCCCTTTTTGGCCAACCAAGCAACCTGGGAGAGCAAATCAGCACTACAAAGAAATCTCTCGCCCCCCCCCGGGGCAAAAGGGCCAGGCGAAAAAAGTCTAAAAACCAGAAAGGCAGGACAGGCCACGGAGTCAAGGGAGCCTTGTTAAGCTGATGGGCGGGATGTCAATGGCCAACAGCCAATCTTCACAAGTGTATCCTCTTTCCCAAACCATGTAAAACACAGAACCACAGAGCATAGGGCACTTCCACACATGGGCGTTGACCTTGGGAAAATGAAAAAATCAACCAGACACAGGGACCCCAAAGTTGAGGGCTGCTGTCTTGACAAGAACCTCCACTCCGGTACACGTTTCATATCCCAGGAAAGAGCCAAGTGGACAAAGACGAGTGGTCAAAGACAAGTGGACAAGTGGACAAGTGGTGCTACGTAGGTCCAATGGAGTGTCACTCAGCCATGAAATCCACGTCATGAGGCTGGTAGCAGCATCCTGAGTGGATTTAGGTACAATCATCCTCAGTGAAATAAGTCCCACAAAAAAAGAAACTTATGATATCACTTATCGAGGGAATGTAAAAATCGCTCCCCATGCACTGAATCCCCAAACAGAACAGAGTCACGCTTTTAGAAAACACACTTATGCCTGCTTCAGGGGAAAGGTGAGGTGGGGTGACGCATAAAACTCGAGTTTGAAATGAGCACAGATACCCTTCCGAAAACCGAATATGGAATGGACACGACCTACTCCTTGCTCAATCAACTGGACTCACCAGACCCTGTTCATCGCACAAGTATCTATCCGACTAGTAAGCATCTTCAAAGCTAAGTCTTGATATCTCTGTGTAAGTGCATCAAGTGTGTGTAAAGCGGCCTAAAACCAGCAGGGAAAATCAGCTCAGACCCATTCTGAGGATACATTTCCAACATAAAGAAGAAACAAGCAGGGCAAAACAGAGAGAAATTCTTCCAAAATGCGTTCAGGGACTGGCATGCAACCAGGATTGACCACATCTACAGCCCCAGCGGCAGAAGACATAAGGCTGGACACTCTTGGGGCTGAGACGATTGGTGAGGTTGGGAAAGCAAATGCAGACCCTTGAAAGGAATCCTGCGTGCTCCCCATTCCATGGGTCCCAACTCTCCAGGTTCAACGCAATCTTCCGACAGCGAAAGCACTCATTGGAAACCCAGCGGATGCTACACCGTGGGATCGGGAAAGCTTTCTGAAACTCACCTCAGTTTTCATCTCCTGGTGCTCGTGTTCTCCATTCAGGCCCCCTTACTAACAATCTCCCCACTTGGAGACTCGGCGCCTTTCCATGCCTCTTTCGTACCGTCTGCAATTTGTCCGCAGGATGAACTGCAAGAGGGGGAACCAATGAGAGACTCACTGGAGGTGTTTGGTCGGGCACATGTCACTCTCATTTCCCATCACGAAGAAGAATTCACCAGCGGTTCAGCCTGCCACCCCGGATCGACAATAGGGCGTGAAGCCATCCAGCCGTGTTGCGTCCCACTCACAAAAAAGCGACTTGGGAAATGGAGCTCAGGGGCACTGCACTTCCCAAACCTGCAGAGTTCTAAACGATAACTATCGCCCCAAAAGATATTGAGGTCAGGCTACGAAGAGGCGCTGAACGCAAGGCAGAACTGCAGGAAACGGATGTCAACGGGTACATCGGAATGGCCCCGAGAGCACATGAAAAGCGCCAGAACGTGGACAATGATGCGGTTGGCCAAAAAGGGCGTATGCGTTTTTTCCTGAATATATTCAGGAAAAAACGCATACGCCCTTTTTGGCCAACCAAGCAACCTGGGAGAGCAAATCAGCACTACAAAGAAATCTCTCGCCCCCCCCCGGGGCAAAAGGGCCAGGCGAAAAAAGTCTAAAAACCAGAAAGGCAGGACAGGCCACGGAGTCAAGGGAGCCTTGTTAAGCTGATGGGCGGGATGTCAATGGCCAACAGCCAATCTTCACAAGTGTATCCTCTTTCCCAAACCATGGAAAACACAGAACCACAGAGCATAGGGCACTTCCACACATGGGCGTTGACCTTGGGAAAATCAAAAAATCAACCAGACACAGGGACCCCAAAGTTGAGGGCTGCTGTCTTGACAAGAACCTCCACTCCGGTACACGTTTCATATCCCAGGAAAGAGCCAAGTGGACAAAGACGAGTGGACAAGTGGACAAAGACAAGTGGACAAGTGGACAAGTGGTGCTACGTAGGTCCAATGGAGTGTCACTCAGCCATGAAATCCACGTCATGAGGCTGGTAGCAGCATCCTGAGTGGATTTAGGTACGATCATCCTCAGTGAAATAAGTCCCACAAAAAAAGAAACTTATGATATCACTTATCGAGGGAATGTAAAAATCGCTCCCCATGCACTGATTCCCCAAACAGAACAGAGTCACGCTTTTAGAAAACACACTTATGCCTGCTTCAGGGGAAAGGTGAGGTGGGGTGACGCATAAAACTCGAGTTTGAAATGAGCACAGATACCCTTCCGAAAACCGAATATGGAATGGACACGACCTACTCCTTGCTCAATCAACTGGACTCACCAGACCCTGTTCATCGCACAAGTATCTATCCGACTAGTAAGCATCTTCAAAGCTAAGTCTTGATATCTCTGTGTAAGTGCATCAAGTGTGTGTAAAGCGGCCTAAAACCAGCAGGGAAAATCAGCTCAGACCCATTCTGAGGATACATTTCCAACATAAAGAAGAAACAAGCAGGGCAAAACAGAGAGAAATTCTTCCAAAATGCGTTCAGGGACTGGCATGCAACCAGGATTGACCACATCTACAGCCCCAGCGGCAGAAGACATAAGGCTGGACACTCTTGGGGCTGAGACGATTGGTGAGGTTGGGAAAGCAAATGCAGACCCTTGAAAGGAATCCTGCGTGCTCCCCATTCCATGGGTCCCAACTCTCCAGGTTCAACGCAATCTTCCGACAGCGAAAGCACTCATTGGAAACCCAGCGGATGCTACACCGTGGGATCGGGAAAGCTTTCTGAAACTCACCTCAGTTTTCATCTCCTGGTGCTCGTGTTCTCCATTCAGGCCCCCTTACTAACAATCTCCCCACTTGGAGACTCGGCGCCTTTCCATGCCTCTTTCGTACCGTCTGCAATTTGTCCGCAGGATGAACTGCAAGAGGGGGAACCAATGAGAGACTCGCTGGAGGTGTTTGGTCGGGCACATGTCACTCTCATTTCCCATCACGAAGAAGAATTCACCAGCGGTTCAGCCTGCCACCCCGGATCGACAATAGGGCGTGAAGCCATCCAGCCGTGTTGCGTCCCACTCACAAAAAAGCGACTTGGGAAATGGAGCTCAGGGGCACTGCACTTCCCAAACCTGCAGAGTTCTAAACGATAACTATCGCCCCAAAAGATATTGAGGTCAGGCTACGAAGAGGCGCTGAACGCAAGGCAGAACTGCAGGAAACGGATGTCAACGGCTACATCGGAATGGCCCCGAGAGCACATGAAAAGCGCCAGAACGTGGACAATGATGCGGTTGGCCAAAAAGGGCGTATGCGTTTTTTCCTGAATATATTCAGGAAAAAACGCATACGCCCTTTTTGGCCAACCAAGCAACCTGGGAGAGCAAATCAGCACTACAAAGAAATCTCTCGCCCCCCCCCCCGGGGCAAAAGGGCCAGGCGAAAAAAGTCTAAAAACCAGAAAGGCAGGAGAGGCCACGGAGTCAAGGGAGCCTTGTTAAGCTGATGGGCGGGATGTCAATGGCCAACAGCCAATCTTCACAAGTGTATCCTCTTTCCCAAACCATGTAAAACACAGAACCACAGAGCATAGGGCACTTCCACACATGGGCGTTGACCTTGGGAAAATCAAAAAATCAACCAGACACAGGG
This sequence comes from Kogia breviceps, assembly GCF_026419965.1. Taxonomy (NCBI): domain Eukaryota; kingdom Metazoa; phylum Chordata; class Mammalia; order Artiodactyla; family Physeteridae; genus Kogia; species Kogia breviceps. Next base: position 100,348 of record NW_026711630.1, on the reverse strand, counting down.
ACCCCAAAGTTGAGGGCTGCTGTCTTGACAAGAACCTCCACTCCGGTACACGTTTCATATCCCAGGAAAGAGCCAAGTGGACAAAGACGAGTGGACAAGTGGACAAAGACAAGTGGACAAGTGGACAAGTGGTGCTACGTAGGTCCAATGGAGTGTCACTCAGCCATGAAATCCACGTCATGAGGCTGGTAGCAGCATCCTGAGTGGATTTAGGTACGATCATCCTCAGTGAAATAAGTCCCACAAAAAAAGAAACTTATGATATCACTTATCGAGGGAATGTAAAAATCGCTCCCCATGCACTGAATCCCCAAACAGAGCAGAGTCACGCTGTTAGAAAACACACTTATGCCTGCTTCAGGGGAAAGGTGAGGTGGGGTGACGCATAAAACTCGAGTTTGAAATGAGCACAGATACCCTTCCGAAAACCGAATATGGAATGGACACGACCTACTCCTTGCTCAATCAACTGGACTCACCAGACCCTGTTCATCGCACAAGTATCTATCCGACTAGTAAGCATCTTCAAAGCTAAGTCTTGATATCTCTGTGTAAGTGCATCAAGTGTGTGTAAAGCGGCCTAAAACCAGCAGGGAAAATCAGCTCAGACCCATTCTGAGGATACATTTCCAACATAAAGAAGAAACAAGCAGGGCAAAACAGAGAGAACTTCTTCCAAAATGCGTTCAGGGACTGGCATGCAACCAGGATTGACCACATCTACAGCCCCAGCGGCAGAAGACATAAGGCTGGACACTCTTGGGGCTGAGACGATTGGTGAGGTTGGGAAAGCAAATGCAGACCCTTGAAAGGAATCCTGCGTGCTCCCCATTCCATGGGTCCCAACTCTCCAGGTTCAACGCAATCTTCCGACAGCGAAAGCACTCATTGGAAACCCAGCGGATGCTACACCGTGGGATCGGGAAAGCTTTCTGAAACTCACCTCAGTTTTCATCTCCTGGTGCTCGTGTTCTCCATTCAGGCCCCCTTACTAACAATCTCCCCACTTGGAGACTCGGCGGCTTTCCATGCCTCTTTCGTACCGTCTGCAATTTGTCCGCAGGATGAACTGCAAGAGGGGGAACCAATGAGAGACTCGCTGGAGGTGTTTGGTCGGGCACATGTCACTCTCATTTCCCATCACGAAGAAGAATTCACCAGCGGTTCAGCCTGCCACCCCGGATCGACAATAGGGCGTGAAGCCATCCAGCCGTGTTGCGTCCCACTCACAAAAAAGCGACTTGGGAAATGGAGCTCAGGGGCACTGCACTTCCCAAACCTGCAGAGTTCTAAACGATAACTATCGCCCCAAAAGATATTGAGGTCAGGCTACGAAGAGGCGCTGAACGCAAGGCAGAACTGCAGGAAACGGATGTCAACGGCTACATCGGAATGGCCCCGATAGCACATGAAAAGCGCCAGAACGTGGACAATGATGCGGTTGGCCAAAAAGGGCGTATGCGTTTTTTCCTGAATATATTCAGGAAAAAACGCATACGCCCTTTTTGGCCAACCAAGCAACCTGGGAGAGCAAATCAGCACTACAAAGAAATCTCTCGCCCCCCCCCGGGGCAAAAGGGCCAGGCGAAAAAAGTCTAAAAACCAGAAAGGCAGGACAGGCCACGGAGTCAAGGGAGCCTTGTTAAGCTGATGGGCGGGATGTCAATGGCCAACAGCCAATCTTCACAAGTGTATCCTCTTTCCCAAACCATGGAACACACAGAACCACAGAGCATAGGGCACTTCCACACATGGGCGTTGACCTTGGGAAAATCAAAAAATCAACCAGACACAGGGACCCCAAAGTTGAGGGCTGCTGTCTTGACAAGAACCTCCACTCCGGTACACGTTTCATATCCCAGGAAAGAGCCAAGTGGACAAAGACGAGTGGACAAGTGGACAAAGACAAGTGGACAAGTGGACAAGTGGTGCTACGTAGGTCCAATGGAGTGTCACTCAGCCATGAAATCCACGTCATGAGGCTGGTAGCAGCATCCTGAGTGGATTTAGGTACGATCATCCTCAGTGAAATAAGTCCCACAAAAAAAGAAACTTATGATATCACTTATCGAGGGAATGTAAAAATCGCTCCCCATGCACTGAATCCCCAAACAGAACAGAGTCACGCTGTTAGAAAACACACTTATGCCTGCTTCAGGGGAAAGGTGAGGTGGGGTGACGCATAAAACTCGAGTTTGAAATGAGCACAGATACCCTTCCGAAAACCGAATATGGAATGGACACGACCTACTCCTTGCTCAATCAACTGGACTCACCAGACCCTGTTCATCGCACAAGTATCTATCCGACTAGTAAGCATCTTCAAAGCTAAGTCTTGATATCTCTGTGTAAGTGCATCAAGTGTGTGTAAAGCGGCCTAAAACCAGCAGGGAAAATCAGCTCAGACCCATTCTGAGGATACATTTCCAACATAAAGAAGAAACAAGCAGGGCAAAACAGAGAGAACTTCTTCCAAAATGCGTTCAGGGACTGGCATGCAACCAGGATTGACCACATCTACAGCCCCAGCGGCAGAAGACATAAGGCTGGACACTCTTGGGGCTGAGACGATTGGTGAGGTTGGGAAAGCAAATGCAGACCCTTGAAAGGAATCCTGCGTGCTCCCCATTCCATGGGTCCCAACTCTCCAGGTTCAACGCAATCTTCCGACAGCGAAAGCACTCATTGGAAACCCAGCGGATGCTACACCGTGGGATCGGGAAAGCTTTCTGAAACTCACCTCAGTTTTCATCTCCTGGTGCTCGTGTTCTCCATTCAGGCCCCCTTACTAACAATCTCCCCACTTGGAGACTCGGCGCCTTTCCATGCCTCTTTCGTACCGTCTGCAATTTGTCCGCAGGATGAACTGCAAGAGGGGGAACCAATGAGAGACTCGCTGGAGGTGTTTGGTCGGGCACATGTCACTCTCATTTCCCATCACGAAGAAGAATTCACCAGCGGTTCAGCCTGCCACCCCGGATCGACAATAGGGCGTGAAGCCATCCAGCCGTGTTGCGTCCCACTCACAAAAAAGCGACTTGGGAAATGGAGCTCAGGGGCACTGCACTTCCCAAACCTGCAGAGTTCTAAACGATAACTATCGCCCCAAAAGATATTGAGGTCAGGCTACGAAGAGGCGCTGAACGCAAGGCAGAACTGCAGGAAACGGATGTCAACGGCTACATCGGAATGGCCCCGAGAGCACATGAAAAGCGCCAGAACGTGGACAATGATGCGGTAGGCCAAAAAGGGCGTATGCGTTTTTTCCTGAATATATTCAGGAAAAAACGCATACGCCCTTTTTGGCCAACCAAGCAACCTGGGAGAGCAAATCAGCACTACAAAGAAATCTCTCGCCCCCCCCCCGGGGCAAAAGGGCCAGGCGAAAAAAGTCTAAAAACCAGAAAGGCAGGACAGGCCACGGAGTCAAGGGAGCCTTGTTAAGCTGATGGGCGGGATGTCAATGGCCAACAGCCAATCTTCACAAGTGTATCCTCTTTCCCAAACCATGGAAAACACAGAACCACAGAGCATAGGGCACTTCCACACATGGGCGTTGACCTTGGGAAAATGAAAAAATCAACCAGACACAGGGACCCCAAAGTTGAGGGCTGCTGTCTTGACAAGAACCTCCACTCCGGTACACGTTTCATATCCCAGGAAAGAGCCAAGTGGACAAAGACGAGTGGTCAAAGACAAGTGGACAAGTGGACAAGTGGTGCTACGTAGGTCCAATGGAGTGTCACTCAGCCATGAAATCCACGTCATGAGGCTGGTAGCAGCATCCTGAGTGGATTTAGGTACAATCATCCTCAGTGAAATAAGTCCCACAAAAAAAGAAACTTATGATATCACTTATCGAGGGAATGTAAAAATCGCTCCCCATGCACTGAATCCCCAAACAGAACAGAGTCACGCTTTTAGAAAACACACTTATGCCTGCTTCAGGGGAAAGGTGAGGTGGGGTGACGCATAAAACTCGAGTTTGAAATGAGCACAGATACCCTTCCGAAAACCGAATATGGAATGGACACGACCTACTCCTTGCTCAATCAACTGGACTCACCAGACCCTGTTCATCGCACAAGTATCTATCCGACTAGTAAGCATCTTCAAAGCTAAGTCTTGATATCTCTGTGTAAGTGCATCAAGTGTGTGTAAAGCGGCCTAAAACCAGCAGGGAAAATCAGCTCAGACCCATTCTGAGGATACATTTCCAACATAAAGAAGAAACAAGCAGGGCAAAACAGAGAGAACTTCTTCCAAAATGCGTTCAGGGACTGGCATGCAACCAGGATTGACCACATCTACAGCCCCAGCGGCAGAAGACATAAGGCTGGACACTCTTGGGGCTGAGACGATTGGTGAGGTTGGGAAAGCAAATGCAGACCCTTGAAAGGAATCCTGCGTGCTCCCCATTCCATGGGTCCCAACTCTCCAGGTTCAACGCAATCTTCCGACAGCGAAAGCACTCATTGGAAACCCAGCGGATGCTACACCGTGGGATCGGGAAAGCTTTCTGAAACTCACCTCAGTTTTCATCTCCTGGTGCTCGTGTTCTCCATTCAGGCCCCCTTACTAACAATCTCCCCACTTGGAGACTCGGCGCCTTTCCATGCCTCTTTCGTACCGTCTGCAATTTGTCCGCAGGATGAACTGCAAGAGGGGGAACCAATGAGAGACTCGCTGGAGGTGTTTGGTCGGGCACATGTCACTCTCATTTCCCATCGCGAAGAAGAATTCACCAGAGGCTCAGCCTGCCACCCCGGATCGACAATAGGGCGGGAAGCCATCCAGCCGTGTTGCGTCCCACTCACAAAAAAGCGACTTGGGAAATGGAGCTCAGGGGCACTGCACTTCCCAAACCTGCAGAGTTCTAAACGATAACTATCGCCCCAAAAGATATTGAGGTCAGGCTACGAAGAGGCGCTGAACGCAAGGCAGAACTGCAGGAAACGGATGTCAACGGCTACATCGGAATGGCCCCGATAGCACATGAAAAGCGCCAGAACGTGGACAATGATGCGGTTGGCCAAAAAGGGCGTATGCGTTTTTTCCTGAATATATTCAGGAAAAAACGCATACGCCCTTTTTGGCCAACCAAGCAACCTGGGAGAGCAAATCAGCACTACAAAGAAATCTCTCGCCCCCCCCCCCGGGGCAAAAGGGCCAGGCGAAAAAAGTCTAAAAACCAGAAAGGCAGGACAGGCCACGGAGTCAAGGGAGCCTTGTTAAGCTGATGGGCGGGATGTCAACGGCCAACAGCCAATCTTCACAAGTGTATCCTCTTTCCCAAACCATGTAAAACACAGAACCACAGAGCATAGGGCACTTCCACACATGGGCGTTGACCTTGGGAAAATGAAAAAATCAACCAGACACAGGGACCCCAAAGTTGAGGGCTGCTGTCTTGACAAGAACCTCCACTCCGGTACACGTTTCATATCCCAGGAAAGAGCCAAGTGGACAAAGACGAGTGGACAAAGACAAGTGGACAAGTGGACAAGTGGTGCTACGTAGGTCCAATGGAGTGTCACTCAGCCATGAAATCCACGTCATGAGGCTGGTAGCAGCATCCTGAGTGGATTTAGGTACAATCATCCTCAGTGAAATAAGTCCCACAAAAAAAGAAACTTATGATATCACTTATCGAGGGAATGTAAAAATCGCTCCCCATGCACTGAATCCCCAAACAGAACAGAGTCACGCTTTTAGAAAACACACTTATGCCTGCTTCAGGGGAAAGGTGAGGTGGGGTGACGCATAAAACTCGAGTTTGAAATGAGCACAGATACCCTTCCGAAAACCGAATATGGAATGGACACGACCTACTCCTTGCTCAATCAACTGGACTCACCAGACCCTGTTCATCGCACAAGTATCTATCCGACTAGTAAGCATCTTCAAAGCTAAGTCTTGATATCTCTGTGTAAGTGCATCAAGTGTGTGTAAAGCGGCCTAAAACCAGCAGGGAAAATCAGCTCAGACCCATTCTGAGGATACATTTCCAACATAAAGAAGAAACAAGCAGGGCAAAACAGAGAGAAATTCTTCCAAAATGCGTTCAGGGACTGGCATGCAACCAGGATTGACCACATCTACAGCCCCAGCGGCAGAAGACATAAGACTGGACACTCTTGGGGCTGAGACGATTGGTGAGGTTGGGAAAGCAAATGCAGACCCTTGAAAGGAATCCTGCGTGCTCCCCATTCCATGGGTCCCAACTCTCCAGGTTCAACGCAATCTTCCGACAGCGAAAGCACTCATTGGAAACCCAGCGGATGCTACACCGTGGGATCGGGAAAGCTTTCTGAAACTCACCTCAGTTTTCATCTCCTGGTGCTCGTGTTCTCCATTCAGGCCCCCTTACTAACAATCTCCCCACTTGGAGACTCGGCGCCTTTCCATGCCTCTTTCGTACCGTCTGCAATTTGTCCGCAGGATGAACTGCAAGAGGGGGAACCAATGAGAGACTCGCTGGAGGTGTTTGGTCGGGCACATGTCACTCTCATTTCCCATCACGAAGAAGAATTCACCAGCGGTTCAGCCTGCCACCCCGGATCGACAATAGGGCGTGAAGCCATCCAGCCGTGTTGCGTCCCACTCACAAAAAAGCGACTTGGGAAATGGAGCTCAGGGGCACTGCACTTCCCAAACCTGCAGAGTTCTAAACGATAACTATCGCCCCAAAAGATATTGAGGTCAGGCTACGAAGAGGCGCTGAACGCAAGGCAGAACTGCAGGAAACGGATGTCAACGGCTACATCGGAATGGCCCCGAGAGCACATGAAAAGCGCCAGAACGTGGACAATGATGCGGTTGGCCAAAAAGGGCGTATGCGTTTTTTCCTGAATATATTCAGGAAAAAACGCATACGCCCTTTTTGGCCAACCAAGCAACCTGGGAGAGCAAATCAGCACTACAAAGAAATCTCTCGCCCCCCCCCCGGGGCAAAAGGGCCAGGCGAAAAAAGTCTAAAAACCAGAAAGGCAGGACAGGCCACGGAGTCAAGGGAGCCTTGTTAAGCTGATGGGCGGGATGTCAATGGCCAACAGCCAATCTTCACAAGTGTATCCTCTTTCCCAAACCATGTAAAACACAGAACCACAGAGCATAGGGCACTTCCCCACATGGGCGTTGACCTTGGGAAAATGAAAAAATCAACCAGACACAGGGACCCCAAAGTTGAGGGCTGCTGTCTTGACAAGAACCTCCACTCCGGTACACGTTTCATATCCCAGGAAAGAGCCAAGTGGACAAAGACGAGTGGACAAGTGGACAAAGACAAGTGGACAAGTGGACAAGTGTTGCTACGTAGGTCCAATGGAGTGTCACTCAGCCATGAAATCCACGTCATGAGGCTGGTAGCAGCATCCTGAGTGGATTTAGGTACGATCATCCTCAGTGAAATAAGTCCCACAAAAAAAGAAACTTATGATATCACTTATCGAGGGAATGTAAAAATCGCTCCCCATGAACGGAATCCCCAAACAGAACAGAGTCACGCTTTTAGAAAACACACTTATGCCTGCTTCAGGGGAAAGGTGAGGTGCGGTGACGCATAAAACTCGAGTTTGAAATGAGCACAGATACCCTTCCGAAAACCGAATATGGAATGGACACGACCTACTCCTTGCTCAATCAACTGGACTCACCAGACCCTGTTCATCGCACAAGTATCTATCCGACTAGTAAGCATCTTAAAAGCTAAGTCTTGATATCTCTGTGTAAGTGCATCAAGTGTGTGTAAAGCGGCCTAAAACCAGCAGGGAAAATCAGCTCAGACCCATTCTGAGGATACATTTCCAACACAAAGAAGAAACAAGCAGGGCAAAACAGAGAGAAATTCTTCCAAAATGCGTTCAGGGACTGGCATGCAACCAGGATTGACCACATCTACAGCCCCAGCGGCAGAAGACATAAGGCTGGACACTCTTGGGGCTGAGACGATTGGTGAGGTTGGGAAAGCAAATGCAGACCCTTGAAAGGAATCCTGCGTGCTCCCCATTCCATGGCTCCCAACTCTCCAGGTTCAACGCAATCTTCCGACAGCGAAAGCACTCATTGGAAACCCAGCGGATGCTACACCGTGGGATCGGGAAAGCTTTCTGAAACTCACCTCAGTTTTCCTCTCCTGGTGCTCGTGTTCTCCATTCAGGCCCCCTTACTAACAATCTCCCCACTTGGAGACTCGGCGCCTTTCCATGCCTCTTTCGTACCGTCTGCAATTTGTCCGCAGGATGAACTGCAAGAGGGGGAACCAATGAGAGACTCGCTGGAGGTGTTTGGTCGGGCACATGTCACTCTCATTTCCCATCACGAAGAAGAATTCACCAGCGGTTCAGCCTGCCACCGCGGATCGACAATAGGGCGTGAAGCCATCCAGCCGTGTTGCGTCCCACTCACAAAAAAGCGACTTGGGAAATGGAGCTCAGGGGCCCTGCACTTCCCAAACCTGCAGAGTTCTAAACGATAACTATCGCCCCAAAATATATTGAGGTCAGGCTACGAAGAGGCGCTGAACGCAAGGCAGAACTGCAGGAAACGGATGTCAACGGGTACATCGGAATGGCCCCGATAGCACATGAAAAGCGCCAGAACGTGGACAATGATGCGGTTGGCCAAAAAGGGCGTATGCGTTTTTTCCTGAATATATTCAGGAAAAAACGCATACGCCCTTTTTGGCCAACCAAGCAACCTGGGAGAGCAAATCAGCACTACAAAGAAATCTCTCGCCCCCCCCACGGGGCAAAAGGGCCAGGCGAAAAAAGTCTAAAAACCAGAAAGGCAGGACAGCCCACGGAGTCAAGGGAGCCTTGTTAAGCTGATGGGCGGGATGTCAATGGCCAACAGCCAATCTTCACAAGTGTATCCTCTTTCCCAAACCATGTCAAACACAGAACCACAGAGCATAGGGCACTTCCACACATGGGCGTTGACCTTGGGAAAATGAAAAAATCAACCAGACACAGGGACCCCAAAGTTGAGGGCTGCTGTCTTGACAAGAACCTCCACTCCGGTACACGTTTCATATCCCAGGAAAGAGCCAAGTGGACAAAGACGAGTGGACAAGTGGACAAAGACAAGTGGACAAGTGGACAAGTGGTGCTACGTAGGTCCAATGGAGTGTCACTCAGCCATGAAATCCACGTCATGAGGCTGGTAGCAGCATCCTGAGTGGATTTAGGTACGATCACCCTCAGTGAAATAAGTCCCACAAAAAAAGAAACTTATGATATCACTTATCGAGGGAATGTAAAAATCGCTCCCCATGAACGGAATCCCCAAACAGAACAGAGTCACGCTTTTAGAAAACACACTTATGCCTGCTTCAGGGGAAAGGTGAGGTGCGGTGACGCATAAAACTCGAGTTTGAAATGAGCACAGATACCCTTCCGAAAACCGAATATGGAATGGACACGACCTACTCCTTGCTCAATCAACTGGACTCACCAGACCCTGTTCATCGCACAAGTATCTATCCGACTAGTAAGCATCTTAAAAGCTAAGTCTTGATATCTCTGTGTAAGTGCATCAAGTGTGTGTAAAGCGGCCTAAAACCAGCAGGGAAAATCAGCTCAGACCCATTCTGAGGATACATTTCCAACACAAAGAAGAAACAAGCAGGGCAAAACAGAGAGAAATTCTTCCAAAATGCGTTCAGGGACTGGCATGCAACCAGGATTGACCACATCTACAGCCCCAGCGGCAGAAGACATAAGGCTGGACACTCTTGGGGCTGAGACGATTGGTGAGGTTGGGAAAGCAAATGCAGACCCTTGAAAGGAATCCTGCGTGCTCCCCATTCCATGGCTCCCAACTCTCCAGGTTCAACGCAATCTTCCGACAGCGAAAGCACTCATTGGAAACCCAGCGGATGCTACACCGTGGGATCGGGAAAGCTTTCTGAAACTCACCTCAGTTTTCCTCTCCTGGTGCTCGTGTTCTCCATTCAGGCCCCCTTACTAACAATCTCCCCACTTGGAGACTCGGCGCCTTTCCATGCCTCTTTCGTACCGTCTGCAATTTGTCCGCAGGATGAACTGCAAGAGGGGGAACCAATGAGAGACTCGCTGGAGGTGTTTGGTCGGGCACATGTCACTCTCATTTCCCATCACGAAGAAGAATTCACCAGCGGTTCAGCCTGCCACCGCGGATCGACAATAGGGCGTGAAGCCATCCAGCCGTGTTGCGTCCCACTCACAAAAAAGCGACTTGGGAAATGGAGCTCAGGGGCCCTGCACTTCCCAAACCTGCAGAGTTCTAAACGATAACTATCGCCCCAAAATATATTGAGGTCAGGCTACGAAGAGGCGCTGAACGCAAGGCAGAACTGCAGGAAACGGATGTCAACGGGTACATCGGAATGGCCCCGATAGCACATGAAAAGCGCCAGAACGTGGACAATGATGCGGTTGGCCAAAAAGGGCGTATGCGTTTTTTCCTGAATATATTCAGGAAAAAACGCATACGCCCTTTTTGGCCAACCAAGCAACCTGGGAGAGCAAATCAGCACTACAAAGAAATCTCTCGCCCCCCCCCCCCCCGGGGCAAAAGGGCCAGGCGAAAAAAGTCTAAAAACCAGAAAGGCAGGACAGCCCACGGAGTCAAGGGAGCCTTGTTAAGCTGATGGGCGGGATGTCAATGGCCAACAGCCAATCTTCACAAGTGTATCCTCTTTCCCAAACCATGTAAAACACAGAACCACAGAGCATAGGGCACTTCCACACATGGGCGTTGACCTTGGGAAAATGAAAAAATCAACCAGACACAGGGACCCCAAAGTTGAGGGCTGCTGTCTTGACAAGAACCTCCACTCCGGTACACGTTTCATATCCCAGGAAAGAGCCAAGTGGACAAAGACGAGTGGACAAGTGGACAAAGACAAGTGGACAAGTGGACAAGTGGTGCTACGTAGGTCCAATGGAGTGTCACTCAGCCATGAAATCCACGTCATGAGGCTGGTAGCAGCATCCTGAGTGGATTTAGGTACGATCATCCTCAGTGAAATAAGTCCCACAAAAAAAGAAACTTATGATATCACTTATCGAGGGAATGTAAAAATCGCTCCCCATGAACGGAATCCCCAAACAGAACAGAGTCACGCTTTTAGAAAACACACTTATGCCTGCTTCAGGGGAAAGGTGAGGTGCGGTGACGCATAAAACTCGAGTTTGAAATGAGCACAGATACCCTTCCGAAAACCGAATATGGAATGGACACGACCTACTCCTTGCTCAATCAACTGGACTCACCAGACCCTGTTCATCGCACAAGTATCTATCCGACTAGTAAGCATCTTAAAAGCTAAGTCTTGATATCTCTGTGTAAGTGCATCAAGGGTGTGTAAAGCGGCCTAAAACCAGCAGGGAAAATCAGCTCAGACCCATTCTGAGGATACATTTCCAACACAAAGAAGAAACAAGCAGGGCAAAACAGAGAGAAATTCTTCCAAAATGCGTTCAGGGACTGGCATGCAACCAGGATTGACCACATCTACAGCCCCAGCGGCAGAAGACATAAGGCTGGACACTCTTGGGGCTGAGACGATTGGTGAGGTTGGGAAAGCAAATGCAGACCCTTGAAAGGAATCCTGCGTGCTCCCCATTCCATGGCTCCCAACTCTCCAGGTTCAACGCAATCTTCCGACAGCGAAAGCACTCATTGGAAACCCAGCGGATGCTACACCGTGGGATCGGGAAAGCTTTCTGAAACTCACCTCAGTTTTCCTCTCCTGGTGCTCGTGTTCTCCATTCAGGCCCCCTTACTAACAATCTCCCCACTTGGAGACTCGGCGCCTTTCCATGCCTCTTTCGTACCGTCTGCAATTTGTCCGCAGGATGAACTGCAAGAGGGGGAACCAATGAGAGACTCGCTGGAGGTGTTTGGTCGGGCACATGTCACTCTCATTTCCCATCACGAAGAAGAATTCACCAGCGGTTCAGCCTGCCACCGCGGATCGACAATAGGGCGTGAAGCCATCCAGCCGTGTTGCGTCCCACTCACAAAAAAGCGACTTGGGAAATGGAGCTCAGGGGCCCTGCACTTCCCAAACCTGCAGAGTTCTAAACGATAACTATCGCCCCAAAATATATTGAGGGCAGGCTACGAAGAGGCGCTGAACGCAAGGCAGAACTGCAGGAAACGGATGTCAACGGGTACATCGGAATGGCCCCGATAGCACATGAAAAGCGCCAGAACGTGGACAATGATGCGGTTGGCCAAAAAGGGCGTATGCGTTTTTTCCTGAATATATTCAGGAAAAAACGCATACGCCCTTTTTGGCCAACCAAGCAACCTGGGAGAGCAAATCAGCACTACAAAGAAATCTCTCGCCCCCCCCCCCCCCCGGGGCAAAAGGGCCAGGCGAAAAAAGTCTAAAAACCAGAAAGGCAGGACAGCCCACGGAGTCAAGGGAGCCTTGTTAAGCTGATGGGCGGGATGTCAATGGCCAACAGCCAATCTTCACAAGTGTATCCTCTTTCCCAAACCATGTAAAACACAGAACCACAGAGCATAGGGCACTTCCCCACATGGGCGTTGACCTTGGGAAAATGAAAAAATCAACCAGACACAGGGACCCCAAAGTTGAGGGCTGCTGTCTTGACAAGAACCTCCACTCCGGTACACGTTTCATATCCCAGGAAAGAGCCAAGTGGACAAAGACGAGTGGACAAGTGGACAAAGACAAGTGGACAAGTGGACAAGTGTTGCTACGTAGGTCCAATGGAGTGTCACTCAGCCATGAAATCCACGTCATGAGGCTGGTAGCAGCATCCTGAGTGGATTTAGGTACGATCATCCTCAGTGAAATAAGTCCCACAAAAAAAGAAACTTATGATATCACTTATCGAGGGAATGTAAAAATCGCTCCCCATGAACGGAATCCCCAAACAGAACAGAGTCACGCTTTTAGAAAACACACTTATGCCTGCTTCAGGGGAAAGGTGAGGTGCGGTGACGCATAAAACTCGAGTTTGAAATGAGCACAGATACCCTTCCGAAAACCGAATATGGAATGGACACGACCTACTCCTTGCTCAATCAACTGGACTCACCAGACCCTGTTCATCGCACAAGTATCTATCCGACTAGTAAGCATCTTAAAAGCTAAGTCTTGATATCTCTGTGTAAGTGCATCAAGTGTGTGTAAAGCGGCCTAAAACCAGCAGGGAAAATCAGCTCAGACCCATTCTGAGGATACATTTCCAACACAAAGAAGAAACAAGCAGGGCAAAACAGAGAGAAATTCTTCCAAAATGCGTTCAGGGACTGGCATGCAACCAGGATTGACCACATCTACAGCCCCAGCGGCAGAAGACATAAGGCTGGACACTCTTGGGGCTGAGACGATTGGTGAGGTTGGGAAAGCAAATGCAGACCCTTGAAAGGAATCCTGCGTGCTCCCCATTCCATGGCTCCCAACTCTCCAGGTTCAACGCAATCTTCCGACAGCGAAAGCACTCATTGGAAACCCAGCGGATGCTACACCGTGGGATCGGGAAAGCTTTCTGAAACTCACCTCAGTTTTCCTCTCCTGGTGCTCGTGTTCTCCATTCAGGCCCCCTTACTAACAATCTCCCCACTTGGAGACTCGGCGCCTTTCCATGCCTCTTTCGTACCGTCTGCAATTTGTCCGCAGGATGAACTGCAAGAGGGGGAACCAATGAGAGACTCGCTGGAGGTGTTTGGTCGGGCACATGTCACTCTCATTTCCCATCACGAAGAAGAATTCACCAGCGGTTCAGCCTGCAACCGCGGATCGACAATAGGGCGTGAAGCCATCCAGCCGTGTTGCGTCCCACTCACAAAAAAGCGACTTGGGAAATGGAGCTCAGGGGCCCTGCACTTCCCAAACCTGCAGAGTTCTAAACGATAACTATCGCCCCAAAATATATTGAGGTCAGGCTACGAAGAGGCGCTGAACGCAAGGCAGAACTGCAGGAAACGGATGTCAACGGGTACATCGGAATGGCCCCGATAGCACATGAAAAGCGCCAGAACGTGGACAATGATGCGGTTGGCCAAAAAGGGCGTATGCGTTTTTTCCTGAATATATTCAGGAAAAAACGCATACGCCCTTTTTGGCCAACCAAGCAACCTGGGAGAGCAAATCAGCACTACAAAGAAATCTCTCGCCCCCCCCCCCCGGGGCAAAAGGGCCAGGCGAAAAACGTCTAAAAACCAGAAAGGCAGGACAGCCCACGGAGTCAAGGGAGCCTTGTTAAGCTGATGGGCGGGATGTCAATGGCCAACAGCCAATCTTCACAAGTGTATCCTCTTTCCCAAACCATGTAAAACACAGAACCACAGAGCATAGGGCACTTCCACACATGGGCGTTGACCTTGGGAAAATGAAAAAATCAACCAGACACAGGGACCCCAAAGTTGAGGGCTGCTGTCTTGACAAGAACCTCCACTCCGGTACACGTTTCATATCCCAGGAAAGAGCCAAGTGGACAAAGACGAGTGGACAAGTGGACAAAGACAAGTGGACAAGTGGACAAGTGGTGCTACGTAGGTCCAATGGAGTGTCACTCAGCCATGAAATCCACGTCATGAGGCTGGTAGCAGCATCCTGAGTGGATTTAGGTACGATCATCCTCAGTGAAATAAGTCCCACAAAAAAAGAAACTTATGATATCACTTATCGAGGGAATGTAAAAATCGCTCCCCATGAACGGAATCCCCAAACAGAACAGAGTCACGCTTTTAGAAAACACACTTATGCCTGCTTCAGGGGAAAGGTGAGGTGGGGTGACGCATAAAACTCGAGTTTGAAATGAGCACAGATACCCTTCCGAAAACCGAATATGGAATGGACACGACCTACTCCTTGCTCAATCAACTGGACTCACCAGACCCTGTTCATCGCACAAGTATCTATCCGACTAGTAAGCATCTTAAAAGCTAAGTCTTGATATCTCTGTGTAAGTGCATCAAGTGTGTGTAAAGCGGCCTAAAACCAGCAGGGAAAATCAGCTCAGACCCATTCTGAGGATACATTTCCAACACAAAGAAGAAACAAGCAGGGCAAAACAGAGAGAAATTCTTCCAAAATGCGTTCAGGGACTGGCATGCAACCAGGATTGACCACATCTACAGCCCCAGCGGCAGAAGACATAAGGCTGGACACTCTTGGGGCTGAGACGATTGGTGAGGTTGGGAAAGCAAATGCAGACCCTTGAAAGGAATCCTGCGTGCTCCCCATTCCATGGCTCCCAACTCTCCAGGTTCAACGCAATCTTCCGACAGCGAAAGCACTCATTGGAAACCCAGCGGATGCTACACCGTGGGATCGGGAAAGCTTTCTGAAACTCACCTCAGTTTTCCTCTCCTGGTGCTCGTGTTCTCCATTCAGGCCCCCTTACTAACAATCTCCCCACTTGGAGACTCGGCGCCTTTCCATGCCTCTTTCGTACCGTCTGCAATTTGTCCGCAGGATGAACTGCAAGAGGGGGAACCAATGAGAGACTCGCTGGAGGTGTTTGGTCGGGCACATGTCACTCTCATTTCCCATCACGAAGAAGAATTCACCAGCGGTTCAGCCTGCAACCGCGGATCGACAATAGGGCGTGAAGCCATCCAGCCGTGTTGCGTCCCACTCACAAAAAAGCGACTTGGGAAATGGAGCTCAGGGGCCCTGCACTTCCCAAACCTGCAGAGTTCTAAACGATAACTATCGCCCCAAAATATATTGAGGTCAGGCTACGAAGAGGCGCTGAACGCAAGGCAGAACTGCAGGAAACGGATGTCAACGGGTACATCGGAATGGCCCCGATAGCACATGAAAAGCGCCAGAACGTGGACAATGATGCGGTTGGCCAAAAAGGGCGTATGCGTTTTTTCCTGAATATATTCAGGAAAAAACGCATACGCCCTTTTTGGCCAACCAAGCAACCTGGGAGAGCAAATCAGCACTACAAAGAAATCTCTCGCCCCCCCCCCCGGGGCAAAAGGGTCAGGCGAAAAAAGTCTAAAAACCAGAAAGGCAGGACAGCCCACGGAGTCAAGGGAGCCTTGTTAAGCTGATGGGCGGGATGTCAATGGCCAACAGCC
Source organism: Kogia breviceps (assembly GCF_026419965.1). Classification (NCBI taxonomy): domain Eukaryota; kingdom Metazoa; phylum Chordata; class Mammalia; order Artiodactyla; family Physeteridae; genus Kogia; species Kogia breviceps. Next base: position 84,289 of record NW_026711630.1, on the reverse strand, counting down.
AATCTTCACAAGTGTATCCTCTTTCCCAAACCATGTAAAACACAGAACCACAGAGCATAGGGCACTTCCACACATGGGCGTTGACCTTGGGAAAATGAAAAAATCAACCAGACACAGGGACCCCAAAGTTCAGGGCTGCTGTCTTGACAAGAACCTCCACTCCGGTACACGTTTCATATCCCAGGAAAGAGCCAAGTGGAGAAGTGGACAAAGACAAGTGGACAAGTGGACAAGTGGTGCTACGTAGGTCCAATGGAGTGTCACTCAGCCATGAAATCCACGTCATGAGGCTGGTAGCAGCATCCTGAGTGGATTTAGGTACGATCATCCTCAGTGAAATAAGTCCCACAAAAAAAGAAACTTATGATATCACTTATCGAGGGAATGTAAAAATCGCTCGCCATGAACGGAATCCCCAAACAGAACAGAGTCACGCTTTTAGAAAACACACTTATGCCTGCTTCAGGGGAAAGGTGAGGTGGGGTGACGCATAAAACTCGAGTTTGAAATGAGCACAGATACCCTTCCGAAAACCGAATATGGAATGGACACGACCTACTCCTTGCTCAATCAACTGGACTCACCAGACCCTGTTCATCGCACAAGTATCTATCCGACTAGTAAGCATCTTAAAAGCTAAGTCTTGATATCTCTGTGTAAGTGCATCAAGTGTGTGTAAAGCGGCCTAAAGCCAGCAGGGAAAATCAGCTCAGACCCATTCTGAGGATACATTTCCAACATAAAGAAGAAACAAGCAGGGCAAAACAGAGAGAAATTCTTCCAAAATGCGTTCAGGGACTGGCATGCAACCAGGATTGACCACATCTACAGCCCCAGCGGCAGAAGACATAAGGCTGGACACTCTTGGGGCTGAGACGATTGGTGAGGTTGGGAAAGCAAATGCAGACCCTTGAAAGGAATCCTGCGTGCTCCCCATTCCATGGCTCCCAACTCTCCAGGTTCAACGCAATCTTCCGACAGCGAAAGCACTCATTGGAAACCCAGCGGATGCTACACCGTGGGATCGGGAAAGCTTTCTGAAACTCACCTCAGTTTTCATCTCCTGGTGCTCGTGTTCTCCATTCAGGCCCCCTTACTAACAATCTCCCCACTTGGAGACTCGGCGCCTTTCCATGCCTCTTTCGTACCGTCTGCAATTTGTCCGCAGGATGAACTGCAAGAGGGGGAACCAATGAGAGACTCGCTGGAGGTGTTTGGTCGGGCACATGTCACTCTCATTTCCCATCACGAAGAAGAATTCACCAGAGGTTCAGCCTGCCACCCCGGATCGACAATAGGGCGTGAAGCCATCCAGCCGTGTTGCGTCCCACTCACAAAAAAGCGACTTGGGAAATGGAGCTCAGGGGCACTGCACTTCCCAAACCTGCAGAGTTCTAAACGATAACTATCGCCCCAAAATATATTGAGGTCAGGCTACGAAGAGGCGCTGAACGCAAGGCAGAACTGCAGGAAACGGATGTCAACGGGTACATCGGAATGGCCCCGATAGCACATGAAAAGCGCCAGAACGTGGACAATGATGCGGTTGGCCAAAAAGGGCGTATGCGTTTTTTCCTGAATATATTCAGGAAAAAACGCATACGCCCTTTTTGGCCAACCAAGCAACCTGGGAGAGCAAATCAGCACTACAAAGAAATCTCTCGCCCCCCTCCCCCGGGGCAAAAGGGTCAGGCGAAAAAAGTCTAAAAACCAGAAAGGCAGGACAGCCCACGGAGTCAAGGGAGCCTTGTTAAGCTGATGGGCGGGATGTCAATGGCCAACAGCCAATCTTCACAAGTGTATCCTCTTTCCCAAACCATGTAAAACACAGAACCACAGAGCATAGGGCACTTCCACACATGGGCGTTGACCTTGGGAAAATGAAAAAATCAACCAGACACAGGGACCCCAAAGTTGAGGGCTGCTGTCTTGACAAGAACCTCCACTCCGGTACACGTTTCATATCCCAGGAAAGAGCCAAGTGGAGAAGTGGACAAAGACAAGTGGACAAGTGGACAAGTGGTGCTACGTAGGTCCAATGGAGTGTCACTCAGCCATGAAATCCACGTCATGAGGCTGGTAGCAGCATCCTGAGTGGATTTAGGTACGATCATCCTCAGTGAAATAAGTCCCACAAAAAAAGAAACTTATGATATCACTTATCGAGGGAATGTAAAAATCGCTCCCCATGAACGGAATCCCCAAACAGAACAGAGTCACGCTTTTAGAAAACACACTTATGCCTGCTTCAGGGGAAAGGTGAGGTGGGGTGACGCATAAAACTCGAGTTTGAAATGAGCACAGATACCCTTCCGAAAACCGAATATGGAATGGACACGACCTACTCCTTGCTCAATCAACTGGACTCACCAGACCCTGTTCATCGCACAAGTATCTATCCGACTAGTAAGCATCTTAAAAGCTAAGTCTTGATATCTCTGTGTAAGTGCATCAAGGGTGTGTAAAGCGGCCTAAAACCAGCAGGGAAAATCAGCTCAGACCCATTCTGAGGATACATTTCCAACACAAAGAAGAAACAAGCAGGGCAAAACAGAGAGAAATTCTTCCAAAATGCGTTCAGGGACTGGCATGCAACCAGGATTGACCACATCTACAGCCCCAGCGGCAGAAGACATAAGGCTGGACACTCTTGGGGCTGAGACGATTGGTGAGGTTGGGAAAGCAAATGCAGACCCTTGAAAGGAATCCTGCGTGCTCCCCATTCCATGGCTCCCAACTCTCCAGGTTCAACGCAATCTTCCGACAGCGAAAGCACTCATTGGAAACCCAGCGGATGCTACACCGTGGGATCGGGAAAGCTTTCTGAAACTCACCTCAGTTTTCCTCTCCTGGTGCTCGTGTTCTCCATTCAGGCCCCCTTACTAACAATCTCCCCACTTGGAGACTCGGCGCCTTTCCATGCCTCTTTCGTACCGTCTGCAATTTGTCCGCAGGATGAACTGCAAGAGGGGGAACCAATGAGAGACTCGCTGGAGGTGTTTGGTCGGGCACATGTCACTCTCATTTCCCATCACGAAGAAGAATTCACCAGCGGTTCAGCCTGCAACCGCGGATCGACAATAGGGCGTGAAGCCATCCAGCCGTGTTGCGTCCCACTCACAAAAAAGCGACTTGGGAAATGGAGCTCAGGGGCCCTGCACTTCCCAAACCTGCAGAGTTCTAAACGATAACTATCGCCCCAAAATATATTGAGGTCAGGCTACGAAGAGGCGCTGAACGCAAGGCAGAACTGCAGGAAACGGATGTCAACGGGTACATCGGAATGGCCCCGATAGCACATGAAAAGCGCCAGAACGTGGACAATGATGCGGTTGGCCAAAAAGGGCGTATGCGTTTTTTCCTGAATATATTCAGGAAAAAACGCATACGCCCTTTTTGGCCAACCAAGCAACCTGGGAGAGCAAATCAGCACTACAAAGAAATCTCTCGACCCCCCCCCCCCCCCCGGGGCAAAAGGGCCAGGCTAAAAAAGTCTAAAAACCAGAAAGGCAGGACAGCCCACGGAGTCAAGGGAGCCTTGTTAAGCTGATGGGCGGGATGTCAATGGCCAACAGCCAATCTTCACAAGTGTATCCTCTTTCTCAAACCATGTAAAACACAGAACCACAGAGCATAGGGCACTTCCACACATGGGCGTTGACCTTGGGAAAATGAAAAAATCAACCAGACACAGGGACCCCAAAGTTGAGGGCTGCTGTCTTGACAAGAACCTCCACTCCGGTACACGTTTCATATCCCAGGAAAGAGCCATGTGGACAAAGACGAGTGGACCAGTGGACAAAGACAAGTGGACAAGTGGACAAGTGGTGCTACGTAGGTCCAATGGAGTGTCACTCAGCCATGAAATCCACGTCATGAGGCTGGTAGCAGCATCCTGAGTGGATTTAGGTACGATCATCCTCAGTGAAATCAGTCCCACAAAAAAAGAAACTTATGATATCACTTATCGAGGGAATGTAAAAATCGCTCCCCATGAACGGAATCCCCAAACAGAACAGAGTCACGCTTTTAGAAAACACACTTATGCCTGCTTCAGGGGAAAGGTGAGGTGCGGTGACGCATAAAACTCGAGTTTGAAATGAGCACAGATACCCTTCCGAAAACCGAATATGGAATGGACACGACCTACTCCTTGCTCAATCAACTGGACTCACCAGACCCTGTTCATCGCACAAGTATCTATCCGACTAGTAAGCATCTTAAAAGCTAAGTCTTGATATCTCTGTGTAAGTGCATCAAGGGTGTGTAAAGCGGCCTAAAACCAGCAGGGAAAATCAGCTCAGACCCATTCTGAGGATACATTTCCAACACAAAGAAGAAACAAGCAGGGCAAAACAGAGAGAAATTCTTCCAAAATGCGTTCAGGGACTGGCATGCAACCAGGATTGACCACATGTACAGCCCCAGCGGCAGAAGACATAAGGCTGGACACTCTTGGGGCTGAGACGATTGGTGAGGTTGGGAAAGCAAATGCAGACCCTTGAAAGGAATCCTGCGTGCTCCCCATTCCATGGCTCCCAACTCTCCAGGTTCAACGCAATCTTCCGACAGCGAAAGCACTCATTGGAAACCCAGCGGATGCTACACCGTGGGATCGGGAAAGCTTTCTGAAACTCACCTCAGTTTTCCTCTCCTGGTGCTCGTGTTCTCCATTCAGGCCCCCTTACTAACAATCTCCCCACTTGGAGACTCGGCGCCTTTCCATGCCTCTTTCGTACCGTCTGCAATTTGTCCGCAGGATGAACTGCAAGAGGGGGAACCAATGAGAGACTCGCTGGAGGTGTTTGGTCGGGCACATGTCACTCTCATTTCCCATCACGAAGAAGAATTCACCAGCGGTTCAGCCTGCCACCGCGGATCGACAATAGGGCGTGAAGCCATCCAGCCGTGTTGCGTCCCACTCACAAAAAAGCGACTTGGGAAATGGAGCTCAGGGGCCCTGCACTTCCCAAACCTGCAGAGTTCTAAACGATAACTATCGCCCCAAAATATATTGAGGTCAGGCTACGAAGAGGCGCTGAACGCAAGGCAGAACTGCAGGAAACGGATGTCAACGGGTACATCGGAATGGCCCCGATAGCACATGAAAAGCGCCAGAACGTGGACAATGATGCGGTTGGCCAAAAAGGGCGTATGCGTTTTTTCCTGAATATATTCAGGAAAAAACGCATACGCCCTTTTTGGCCAACCAAGCAACCTGGGAGAGCAAATCAGCACTACAAAGAAATCTCTCGCCCCCCCCCCCCCGGGGCAAAAGGGCCAGGCGAAAAAAGTCTAAAAACCAGAAAGGCAGGACAGCCCACGGAGTCAAGGGAGCCTTGTTAAGCTGATGGGCGGGATGTCAATGGCCAACAGCCAATCTTCACAAGTGTATCCTCTTTCCCAAACCATGTAAAACACAGAACCACAGAGCATAGGGCACTTCCACACATGGGCGTTGACCTTGGGAAAATGAAAAAATCAACCAGACACAGGGACCCCAAAGTTCAGGGCTGCTGTCTTGACAAGAACCTCCACTCCGGTACACGTTTCATATCCCAGGAAAGAGCCAAGTGGACAAAGACGAGTGGACAAGTGGACAAAGACAAGTGGACAAGTGGTGCTACGTAGGTCCAATGGAGTGTCACTCAGCCATGAAATCCACGTCATGAGGCTGGTAGCAGCATCCTGAGTGGATTTAGGTACGATCATCCTCAGTGAAATAAGTCCCACAAAAAACGAAACTTATGATATCACTTATCGAGGGAATGTAAAAATCGCTCCCCATGAACTGAATCCCCAAACAGAACAGAGTCACGCTTTTAGAAAACACACTTATGCCTGCTTCAGGGGAAAGGTGAGGTGGGGTGACGCATAAAACTCGAGTTTGAAATGAGCACAGATACCCTTCCGAAAACCGAATATGGAATGGACACGACCTACTCCTTGCTCAATCAACTGGACTCACCAGACCCTGTTCATCGCACAAGTATCTATCCGACTAGTAAGCATCTTAAAAGCTAAGTCTTGATATCTCTGTGTAAGTGCATCAAGTGTGTGTAAAGCGGCCTAAAACCAGCAGGGAAAATCAGCTCAGACCCATTCTGAGGATACATTTCCAACATAAAGAAGAAACAAGCAGGGCAAAACAGAGAGAAATTCTTCCAAAATGCGTTCAGGGACTGGCATGCAACCAGGATTGACCACATCTACAGCCCCAGCGGCAGAAGACATAAGGCTGGACACTCTTGGGGCTGAGACGATTGGTGAGGTTGGGAAAGCAAATGCAGACCCTTGAAAGGAATCCGTCGTGCTCCCCATTCCATGGGTCCCAACTCTCCAGGTTCAACGCAATCTTCCGACAGCGAAAGCACTCATTGGAAACCCAGCGGATGCTACACCGTGGGATCGGGAAAGCTTTCTGAAACTCACCTCAGTTTTCATCTCCTGGTGCTCGTGTTCTCCATTCAGGCCCCCTTACTAACAATCTCCCCACTTGGAGACTCGGCGCCTTTCCATGCCTCTTTCGTACCGTCTGCAATTTGTCCGCAGGATGAACTGCAAGAGGGGGAACCAATGAGAGACTCGCTGGAGGTGTTTGGTCGGGCACATGTCACTCTCATTTCCCATCACGAAGAAGAATTCACCAGAGGTTCAGCCTGCCACCCCGGAGCGACAATAGGGCGTGAAGCCATCCAGCCGTGTTGCGTCCCACTCACAAAAAAGCGACTTGGGAAATGGAGCTCAGGGGCACTGCACTTCCCAAACCTGCAGAGTTCTAAACGATAACTATCGCCCCAAAATATATTGAGGGCAGGCTACGAAGAGGCGCTGAACGCAAGGCAGAACTGCAGGAAACGGATGTCAACGGGTACATCGGAATGGCCCCGATAGCACATGAAAAGCGCCAGAACGTGGACAATGATGCGGTTGGCCAAAAAGGGCGTATGCGTTTTTTCCTGAATATATTCAGGAAAAAACGCATACGCCCTTTTTGGCCAACCAAGCAACCTGGGAGAGCAAATCAGCACTACAAAGAAATCTCTCGCCCCCCCCCCCCCGGGGCAAAAGGGCCAGGCGAAAAAAGTCTAAAAACCAGAAAGGCAGGACAGCCCACGGAGTCAAGGGAGCCTTGTTAAGCTGATGGGCGGGATGTCAATGGCCAACAGCCAATCTTCACAAGTGTATCCTCTTTCCCAAACCATGTAAAACACAGAACCACAGAGCATAGGGCACTTCCACACATGGGCGTTGACCTTGGGAAAATGAAAAAATCAACCAGACACAGGGACCCCAAAGTTGAGGGCTGCTGTCTTGACAAGAACCTCCACTCCGGTACACGTTTCATATCCCAGGAAAGAGCCAAGTGGAGAAGTGGACAAAGACAAGTGGACAAGTGGACAAGTGGTGCTACGTAGGTCCAATGGAGTGTCACTCAGCCATGAAATCCACGTCATGAGGCTGGTAGCAGCATCCTGAGTGGATTTAGGTACGATCATCCTCAGTGAAATAAGTCCCACAAAAAAAGAAACTTATGATATCACTTATCGAGGGAATGTAAAAATCGCTCCCCATGAACGGAATCCCCAAACAGAACAGAGTCACGCTTTTAGAAAACACACTTATGCCTGCTTCAGGGGAAAGGTGAGGTGGGGTGACGCATAAAACTCGAGTTTGAAATGAGCACAGATACCCTTCCGAAAACCGAATATGGAATGGACACGACCTACTCCTTGCTCAATCAACTGGACTCACCAGACCCTGTTCATCGCACAAGTATCTATCCGACTAGTAAGCATCTTAAAAGCTAAGTCTTGATATCTCTGTGTAAGTGCATCAAGTGTGTGTAAAGCGGCCTAAAACCAGCAGGGAAAATCAGCTCAGACCCATTCTGAGGATACATTTCCAACATAAAGAAGAAACAAGCAGGGCAAAACAGAGAGAAATTCTTCCAAAATGCGTTCAGGGACTGGCACGCAACCAGGATTGACCACATCTACAGCCCCAGCGGCAGAAGACATAAGGCTGGACACTCTTGGGGCTGAGACGATTGGTGAGGTTGGGAAAGCAAATGCAGACCCTTGAAAGGAATCCTGCGTGCTCCCCATTCCATGGGTCCCAACTCTCCAGGTTCAACGCAATCTTCCGACAGCGAAAGCACTCATTGGAAACCCAGCGGATGCTACACCGTGGGATCGGGAAAGCTTTCTGAAACTCACCTCAGTTTTCCTCTCCTGGTGCTCGTGTTCTCCATTCAGGCCCCCTTACTAACAATCTCCCCACTTGGAGACTCGGCGCCTTTCCATGCCTCTTTCGTACCGTCTGCAATTTGTCCGCAGGATGAACTGCAAGAGGGGGAACCAATGAGAGACTCGCTGGAGGTGTTTGGTCGGGCACATGTCACTCTCATTTCCCATCACGAAGAAGAATTCACCAGAGGTTCAGCCTGCCACCCCGGATCGACAATAGGGCGTGAAGCCATCCAGCCGTGTTGCGTCCCACTCACAAAAAAGCGACTTGGGAAATGGAGCTCAGGGGCCCTGCACTTCCCAAACCTGCAGAGTTCTAAACGATAACTATCGCCCCAAAATATATTGAGGGCAGGCTACGAAGAGGCGCTGAACGCAAGGCAGAACTGCAGGAAACGGATGTCAACGGGTACATCGGAATGGCCCCGATAGCACATGAAAAGCGCCAGAACGTGGACAATGATGCGGTTGGCCAAAAAGGGCGTATGCGTTTTTTCCTGAATATATTCAGGAAAAAACGCATACGCCCTTTTTGGCCAACCAAGCAACCTGGGAGAGCAAATCAGCACTACAAAGAAATCTCTCGCCCCCCACCCCGGGGCAAAAGGGCCAGGCGAAAAAAGTCTAAAAACCAGAAAGGCAGGACAGCCCACGGAGTCAAGGGAGCCTTGTTAAGCTGATGGGCGGGATGTCAATGGCCAACAGCCAATCTTCACAAGTGTATCCTCTTTCCCAAACCATGTAAAACACAGAACCACAGAGCATAGGGCACTTCCACACATGGGCGTTGACCTTGGGAAAATGAAAAAATCAACCAGACACAGGGACCCCAAAGTTGAGGGCTGCTGTCTTGACAAGAACCTCCACTCCGGTACACGTTTCATATCCCAGGAAAGAGCCAAGTGGACAAAGACGAGTGGACAAGTGGACAAAGACAAGTGGACAAGTGGACAAGTGGTGCTACGTAGGTCCAATGGAGTGTCACTCAGCCATGAAATCCACGTCATGAGGCTGGTAGCAGCATCCTGAGTGGATTTAGGTACGATCATCCTCAGTGAAATAAGTCCCACAAAAAAAGAAACTTATGATATCACTTATCGAGGGAATGTAAAAATCGCTCCCCATGCACTGAATCCCCAAACAGAACAGAGTCACGCTTTTAGAAAACACACTTATGCCTGCTTCAGGGGAAAGGTGAGGTGGGGTGACGCATAAAACTCGAGTTTGAAATGAGCACAGATACCCTTCCGAAAACCGAATATGGAATGGACACGACCTACTCCTTGCTCAATCAACTGGACTCACCAGACCCTGTTCATCGCACAAGTATCTATCCGACTAGTAAGCATCTTAAAAGCTAAGTCTTGATATCTCTGTGTAAGTGCATCAAGTGTGTGTAAAGCGGCCTAAAACCAGCAGGGAAAATCAGCTCAGACCCATTCTGAGGATACATTTACAACATAAAGAAGAAACAAGCAGGGCAAAACAGAGAGAAATTCTTCCAAAATGCGTTCAGGGACTGGCATGCAACCAGGATTGACCACATCTACAGCCCCAGCGGCAGAAGACATAAGGCTGGACACTCTTGGGGCTGAGACGATTGGTGAGGTTGGGAAAGCAAATGCAGACCCTTGAAAGGAATCCTGCGTGCTCCCCATTCCATGGGTCCCAACTCTCCAGGTTCAACGCAATCTTCCGACAGCGAAAGCACTCATTGGAAACCCAGCGGATGCTACACCGTGGGATCGGGAAAGCTTTCTGAAACTCACCTCAGTTTTCCTCTCCTGGTGCTCGTGTTCTCCATTCAGGCCCCCTTACTAACAATCTCCCCACTTGGAGACTCGGCGCCTTTCCATGCCTCTTTCGTACCGTCTGCAATTTGTCCGCAGGATGAACTGCAAGAGGGGGAACCAATGAGAGACTCGCTGGAGGTGTTTGGTCGGGCACATGTCACTCTCATTTCCCATCACGAAGAAGAATTCACCAGAGGTTCAGCCTGCCACCCCGGATCGACAATAGGGCGTGAAGCCATCCAGCCGTGTTGCGTCCCACTCACAAAAAAGCGACTTGGGAAATGGAGCTCAGGGGCACTGCACTTCCCAAACCTGCAGAGTTCTAAACGATAACTATCGCCCCAAAATATATTGAGGGCAGGCTACGAAGAGGCGCTGAACGCAAGGCAGAACTGCAGGAAACGGATGTCAACGGGTACATCGGAATGGCCCCGATAGCACATGAAAAGCGCCAGAACGTGGACAATGATGCGGTTGGCCAAAAAGGGCGTATGCGTTTTTTCCTGAATATATTCAGGAAAAAACGCATACGCCCTTTTTGGCCAACCAAGCAACCTGGGAGAGCAAATCAGCACTACAAAGAAATCTCTCGCCCCCCACCCCGGGGCAAAAGGGCCAGGCGAAAAAAGTCTAAAAACCAGAAAGGCAGGACAGCCCACGGAGTCAAGGGAGCCTTGTTAAGCTGATGGGCGGGATGTCAATGGCCAACAGCCAATCTTCACAAGTGTATCCTCTTTCCCAAACCATGTAAAACACAGAACCACAGAGCATAGGGCACTTCCACACATGGGCGTTGACCTTGGGAAAATGAAAAAATCAACCAGACACAGGGACCCCAAAGTTGAGGGCTGCTGTCTTGACAAGAACCTCCACTCCGGTACACGTTTCATATCCCAGGAAAGAGCCAAGTGGACAAAGACGAGTGGACAAGTGGACAAAGACAAGTGGACAAGTGGACAAGTGGTGCTACGTAGGTCCAATGGAGTGTCACTCAGCCATGAAATCCACGTCATGAGGCTGGTAGCAGCATCCTGAGTGGATTTAGGTACGATCATCCTCCGTGAAATAAGTCCCACAAAAAAAGAAACTTATGATATCACTTATCGAGGGAATGTAAAAATCGCTCCCCATGCACTGAATCCCCAAACAGAACAGAGTCACGCTTTTAGAAAACACACTTATGCCTGCTTCAGGGGAAAGGTGAGGTGCGGTGACGCATAAAACTCGAGTTTGAAATGAGCACAGATACCCTTCCGAAAACCGAATATGGAATGGACACGACCTACTCCTTGCTCAATCAACTGGACTCACCAGACCCTGTTCATCGCACAAGTATCTATCCGACTAGTAAGCATCTTAAAAGCTAAGTCTTGATATCTCTGTGTAAGTGCATCAAGTGTGTGTAAAGCGGCCTAAAACCAGCAGGGAAAATCAGCTCAGACCCATTCTGAGGATACATTTCCAACATAAAGAAGAAACAAGCAGGGCAAAACAGAGAGAAATTCTTCCAAAATGCGTTCAGGGACTGGCATGCAACCAGGATTGACCACATCTACAGCCCCAGCGGCAGAAGACATAAGGCTGGACACTCTTGGGGCTGAGACGATTGGTGAGGTTGGGAAAGCAAATGCAGACCCTTGAAAGGAATCCTGCGTGCTCCCCATTCCATGGGTCCCAACTCTCCAGGTTCAACGCAATCTTCCGACAGCGAAAGCACTCATTGGAAACCCAGCGGATGCTACACCGTGGGATCGGGAAAGCTTTCTGAAACTCACCTCAGTTTTCATCTCCTGGTGCTCGTGTTCTCCATTCAGGCCCCCTTACTAACAATCTCCCCACTTGGAGACTCGGCGCCTTTCCATGCCTCTTTCGTACCGTCTGCAATTTGTCCGCAGGATGAACTGCAAGAGGGGGAACCAATGAGAGACTCGCTGGAGGTGTTTGGTCGGGCACATGTCACTCTCATTTCCCATCACGAAGAAGAATTCACCAGCGGTTCAGCCTGCCACCCCGGATCGACAATAGGGCGTGAAGCCATCCAGCCGTGTTGCGTCCCACTCACAAAAAAGCGACTTGGGAAATGGAGCTCAGGGGCACTGCACTTCCCAAACCTGCAGAGTTCTAAACGATAACTATCGCCCCAAAATATATTGAGGTCAGGCTACGAAGAGGCGCTGAACGCAAGGCAGAACTGCAGGAAACGGATGTCAACGGGTACATCGGAATGGCCCCGATAGCACATGAAAAGCGCCAGAACGTGGACAATGATGCGGTTGGCCAAAAAGGGCGTATGCGTTTTTTCCTGAATATATTCAGGAAAAAACGCATACGCCCTTTTTGGCCAACCAAGCAACCTGGGAGAGCAAATCAGCACTACAAAGAAATCTCTCGCCCCCCCCCCGGGGCAAAAGGGCCAGGCGAAAAAAGTCTAAAAACCAGAAAGGCAGGACAGCCCACGGAGTCAAGGGAGCCTTGTTAAGCTGATGGGCGGGATGTCAATGGCCAACAGCCAATCTTCACAAGTGTATCCTCTTTCCCAAACCATGTAAAACACAGAACCACAGAGCATAGGGCACTTCCACACATGGGCGTTGACCTTGGGAAAATGAAAAAATCAACCAGACACAGGGACCCCAAAGTTGAGGGCTGCTGTCTTGACAAGAACCTCCACTCCGGTACACGTTTCATATCCCAGGAAAGAGCCAAGTGGACAAAGACGAGTGGACAAGTGGACAAAGACAAGTGGACAAGTGGACAAGTGGTGCTACGTAGGTCCAATGGAGTGTCACTCAGCCATGAAATCCACGTCATGAGGCTGGTAGCAGCATCCTGAGTGGATTTAGGTACGATCATCCTCCGTGAAATAAGTCCCACAAAAAAAGAAACTTATGATATCACTTATCGAGGGAATGTAAAAATCACTCCCCATGCACTGAATCCCCAAACAGAACAGAGTCACGCTTTTAGAAAACACACTTATGCCTGCTTCAGGGGAAAGGTGAGGTGGGGTGACGCATAAAACTCGAGTTTGAAATGAGCACAGATACCCTTCCGAAAACCGAATATGGAATGGACACGACCTACTCCTTGCTCAATCAACTGGACTCACCAGACCCTGTTCATCGCACAAGTATCTATCCGACTAGTAAGCATCTTAAAAGCTAAGTCTTGATATCTCTGTGTAAGTGCATCAAGTGTGTGTAAAGCGGCCTAAAACCAGCAGGGAAAATCAGCTCAGACCCATTCTGAGGATACATTTCCAACATAAAGAAGAAACAAGCAGGGCAAAACAGAGAGAAATTCTTCCAAAATGCGTTCAGGGACTGGCATGCAACCAGGATTGACCACATCTACAGCCCCAGCGGCAGAAGACATAAGGCTGGACACTCTTGGGGCTGAGACGATTGGTGAGGTTGGGAAAGCAAATGCAGACCCTTGAAAGGAATCCTGCGTGCTCCCCATTCCATGGGTCCCAACTCTCCAGGTTCAACGCAATCTTCCGACAGCGAAAGCACTCATTGGAAACCCAGCGGATGCTACACCGTGGGATCGGGAAAGCTTTCTGAAACTCACCTCAGTTTTCATCTCCTGGTGCTCGTGTTCTCCATTCAGGCCCCCTTACTAACAATCTCCCCACTTGGAGACTCGGCGCCTTTCCATGCCTCTTTCGTACCGTCTGCAATTTGTCCGCAGGATGAACTGCAAGAGGGGGAACCAATGAGAGACTCGCTGGAGGTGTTTGGTCGGGCACATGTCACTCTCATTTCCCATCACGAAGAAGAATTCACCAGCGGTTCAGCCTGCCACCCCGGATCGACAATAGGGCGTGAAGCCATCCAGCCGTGTTGCGTCCCACTCACAAAAAAGCGACTTGGGAAATGGAGCTCAGGGGCACTGCACTTCCCAAACCTGCAGAGTTCTAAACGATAACTATCGCCCCAAAATATATTGAGGTCAGGCTACGAAGAGGCGCTGAACGCAAGGCAGAACTGCAGGAAACGGATGTCAACGGGTACATCGGAATGGCCCCGATAGCACATGAAAAGCGCCAGAACGTGGACAATGATGCGGTTGGCCAAAAAGGGCGTATGCGTTTTTTCCTGAATATATTCAGGAAAAAACGCATACGCCCTTTTTGGCCAACCAAGCAACCTGGGAGAGCAAATCAGCACTACAAAGAAATCTCTCGCCCCCCACCCCGGGGCAAAAGGGCCAGGCGAAAAAAGTCTAAAAACCAGAAAGGCAGGACAGCCCACGGAGTCAAGGGAGCCTTGTTAAGCTGATGGGCGGGATGTCAATGGCCAACAGCCAATCTTCACAAGTGTATCCTCTTTCCCAAACCATGTAAAACACAGAACCACAGAGCATAGGGCACTTCCACACATGGGCGTTGACCTTGGGAAAATGAAAAAATCAACCAGACACAGGGACCCCAAAGTTGAGGGCTGCTGTCTTGACAAGAACCTCCACTCCGGTACACGTTTCATATCCCAGGAAAGAGCCAAGTGGACAAAGACGAGTGGACAAGTGGACAAAGACAAGTGGACAAGTGGACAAGTGGTGCTACGTAGGTCCAATGGAGTGTCACTCAGCCATGAAATCCACGTCATGAGGCTGGTAGCAGCATCCTGAGTGGATTTAGGTACGATCATCCTCAGTGAAATAAGTCCCACAAAAAAATAAACTTATGATATCACTTATCGAGGGAATGTAAAAATCGCTCCCCATGAACGGAATCCCCAAACAGAACAGAGTCACGCTTTTAGAAAACACACTTATGCCTGCTTCAGGGGAAAGGTGAGGTGCGGTGACGCATAAAACTCGAGTTTGAAATGAGCACAGATACCCTTCCGAAAACCGAATATGGAATGGACACGACCTACTCCTTGCTCAATCAACTGGACTCACCAGACCCTGTTCATCGCACAAGTATCTATCCGACTAGTAAGCATCTTAAAAGCTAAGTCTTGATATCTCTGTGTAAGTGCATCAAGTGTGTGTAAAGCGGCCTAAAACCAGCAGGGAAAATCAGCTCAGACCCATTCTGAGGATACATTTCCAACACAAAGAAGAAACAAGCAGGGCAAAACAGAGAGAAATTCTTCCAAAATGCGTTCAGGGACTGGCATGCAACCAGGATTGACCACATCTACAGCCCCAGCGGGAGAAGACATAAGGCTGGACACTCTTGGGGCTGAGACGATTGGTGAGGTTGGGAAAGCAAATGCAGACCCTTGAAAGGAATCCTGCGTGCTCCCCATTCCATGGGTCCCAACTCTCCAGGTTCAACGCAATCTTCCGACAGCGAAAGCACTCATTGGAAACCCAGCGGATGCTACACCGTGGGATCGGGAAAGCTTTCTGAAACTCACCTCAGTTTTCCTCTCCTGGTGCTCGTGTTCTCCATTCAGGCCCCCTTACTAACAATCTCCCCACTTGGAGACTCGGCGCCTTTCCATGCCTCTTTCGTACCGTCTGCAATTTGTCCGCAGGATGAACTGCAAGAGGGGGAACCAATGAGAGACTCGCTGGAGGTGTTTGGTCGGGCACATGTCACTCTCATTTCCCATCACGAAGAAGAATTCACCAGAGGTTCAGCCTGCCACCCCGGATCGACAATAGGGCGTGAAGCCATCCAGCCGTGTTGCGTCCCACTCACAAAAAAGCGACTTGGGAAATGGAGCTCAGGGGCACTGCACTTCCCAAACCTGCAGAGTTCTAAACGATAACTATCGCCCCAAAATATATTGAGGGCAGGCTACGAAGAGGCGCTGAACGCAAGGCAGAACTGCAGGAAACGGATGTCAACGGGTACATCGGAATGGCCCCGATAGCACATGAAAAGCGCCAGAACGTGGACAATGATGCGGTTGGCCAAAAAGGGCGTATGCGTTTTTTCCTGAATATATTCAGGAAAAAACGCATACGCCCTTTTTGGCCAACCAAGCAACCTGGGAGAGCAAATCAGCACTACAAAGAAATCTCTCGCCCCCCACCCCGGGGCAAAAGGGCCAGGCGAAAAAAGTCTAAAAACCAGAAAGGCAGGACAGCCCACGGAGTCAAGGGAGCCTTGTTAAGCTGATGGGCGGGATGTCAATGGCCAACAGCCAATCTTCACAAGTGTATCCTCTTTCCCAAACCATGGAAAACACAGAACCACAGAGCATAGGGCACTTCCACACATGGGCGTTGACCTTGGGAAAATGAAAAAATCAACCAGACACAGGGACCCCAAAGTTGAGGGCTGCTGTCTTGACAAGAACCTCCACTCCGGTACACGTTTCATATCCCAGGAAAGAGCCAAGTGGACAAAGACGAGTGGACAAGTGGACAAAGACAAGTGGACAAGTGGACAAGTGGTGCTACGTAGGTCCAATGGAGTGTCACTCAGCCATGAAATCCACGTCATGAGGCTGGTAGCAGCATCCTGAGTGGATTTAGGTACGATCATCCTCAGTGAAATAAGTCCCACAAAAAAAGAAACTTATGATATCACTTATCGAGGGAATGTAAAAATCGCTCCCCATGCACTGAATCCCCAAACAGAACAGAGTCACGCTTTTAGAAAACACACTTATGCCTGCTTCAGGGGAAAGGTGAGGTGGGGTGACGCATAAAACTCGAGTTTGAAATGAGCACAGATACCCTTCCGAAAACCGAATATGGAATGGACACGACCTACTCCTTGCTCAATCAACTGGACTCACCAGACCCTGTTCATCGCACAAGTATCTATCCGACTAGTAAGCATCTTAAAAGCTAAGTCTTGATATCTCTGTGTAAGTGCATCAAGTGTGTGTAAAGCGGCCTAAAACCAGCAGGGAAAATCAGCTCAGACCCATTCTGAGGATACATTTCCAACATAAAGAAGAAACAAGCAGGGCAAAACAGAGAGAAATTCTTCCAAAATGCGTTCAGGGACTGGCATGCAACCAGGATTGACCACATCTACAGCCCCAGCGGCAGAAGACATAAGGCTGGACACTCTTGGGGCTGAGACGATTGGTGAGGTTGGGAAAGCAAATGCAGACCCTTGAAAGGAATCCTGCGTGCTCCCCATTCCATGGGTCCCAACTCTCCAGGTTCAACGCAATCTTCCGACAGCGAAAGCACTCATTGGAAACCCAGCGGATGCTACACCGTGGGATCGGGAAAGCTTTCTGAAACTCACCTCAGTTTTCCTCTCCTGGTGCTCGTGTTCTCCATTCAGGCCCCCTTACTAACAATCTCCCCACTTGGAGACTCGGCGCCTTTCCATGCCTCTTTCGTACCGTCTGCAATTTGTCCGCAGGATGAACTGCAAGAGGGGGAACCAATGAGAGACTCGCTGGAGGTGTTTGGTCGGGCACATGTCACTCTCATTTCCCATCACGAAGAAGAATTCACCAGAGGTTCAGCCTGCCACCCCGGATCGACAATAGGGCGTGAAGCCATCCAGCCGTGTTGCGTCCCACTCACAAAAAAGCGACTTGGGAAATGGAGCTCAGGGGCCCTGCACTTCCCAAACCTGCAGAGTTCTAAACGATAACTATCGCCCCAAAATATATTGAGGGCAGGCTACGAAGAGGCGCTGAACGCAAGGCAGAACTGCAGGAAACGGATGTCAACGGGTACATCGGAATGGCCCCGATAGCACATGAAAAGCGCCAGAACGTGGACAATGATGCGGTTGGCCAAAAAGGGCGTATGCGTTTTTTCCTGAATATATTCAGGAAAAAACGCATACGCCCTTTTTGGCCAACCAAGCAACCTGGGAGAGCAAATCAGCACTACAAAGAAATCTCTCGCCCCCCACCCCGGGGCAAAAGGGCCAGGCGAAAAAAGTCTAAAAACCAGAAAGGCAGGACAGCCCACGGAGTCAAGGGAGCCTTGTTAAGCTGATGGGCGGGATGTCAATGGCCAACAGCCAATCTTCACAAGTGTATCCTCTTTCCCAAACCATGTAAAACACAGAACCACAGAGCATAGGGCACTTCCACACATGGGCGTTGACCTTGGGAAAATGAAAAAATCAACCAGACACAGGGACCCCAAAGTTGAGGGCTGCTGTCTTGACAAGAACCTCCACTCCGGTACACGTTTCATATCCCAGGAAAGAGCCAAGTGGACAAAGACGAGTGGACAAGTGGACAAAGACAAGTGGACAAGTGGACAAGTGGTGCTACGTAGGTCCAATGGAGTGTCACTCAGCCATGAAATCCACGTCATGAGGCTGGTAGCAGCATCCTGAGTGGATTTAGGTACGATCATCCTCAGTGAAATAAGTCCCACAAAAAAAGAAACTTATGATATCACTTATCGAGGGAATGTAAAAATCGCTCCCCATGCACTGAATCCCCAAACAGAACAGAGTCAGGCTTTTAGAAAACACACTTATGCCTGCTTCAGGGGAAAGGTGAGGTGGGGTGACGCATAAAACTCGAGTTTGAAATGAGCACAGATACCCTTCCGAAAACCGAATATGGAATGGACACGACCTACTCCTTGCTCAATCAACTGGACTCACCAGACCCTGTTCATCGCACAAGTATCTATCCGACTAGTAAGCATCTTAAAAGCTAAGTCTTGATATCTCTGTGTAAGTGCATCAAGTGTGTGTAAAGCGGCCTAAAACCAGCAGGGAAAATCAGCTCAGACCCATTCTGAGGATACATTTACAACATAAAGAAGAAACAAGCAGGGCAAAACAGAGAGAAATTCTTCCAAAATGCGTTCAGGGACTGGCATGCAACCAGGATTGACCACATCTACAGCCCCAGCGGCAGAAGACATAAGGCTGGACACTCTTGGGGCTGAGACGATTGGTGAGGTTGGGAAAGCAAATGCAGACCCTTGAAAGGAATCCTGCGTGCTCCCCATTCCATGGGTCCCAACTCTCCAGGTTCAACGCAATCTTCCGACAGCGAAAGCACTCATTGGAAACCCAGCGGATGCTACACCGTGGGATCGGGAAAGCTTTCTGAAACTCACCTCAGTTTTCCTCTCCTGGTGCTCGTGTTCTCCATTCAGGCCCCCTTACTAACAATCTCCCCACTTGGAGACTCGGCGCCTTTCCATGCCTCTTTCGTACCGTCTGCAATTTGTCCGCAGGATGAACTGCAAGAGGGGGAACCAATGAGAGACTCGCTGGAGGTGTTTGGTCGGGCACATGTCACTCTCATTTCCCATCACGAAGAAGAATTCACCAGAGGTTCAGCCTGCCACCCCGGATCGACAATAGGGCGTGAAGCCATCCAGCCGTGTTGCGTCCCACTCACAAAAAAGCGACTTGGGAAATGGAGCTCAGGGGCACTGCACTTCCCAAACCTGCAGAGTTCTAAACGATAACTATCGCCCCAAAATATATTGAGGGCAGGCTACGAAGAGGCGCTGAACGCAAGGCAGAACTGCAGGAAACGGATGTCAACGGGTACATCGGAATGGCCCCGATAGCACATGAAAAGCGCCAGAACGTGGACAATGATGCGGTTGGCCAAAAAGGGCGTATGCGTTTTTTCCTGAATATATTCAGGAAAAAACGCATACGCCCTTTTTGGCCAACCAAGCAACCTGGGAGAGCAAATCAGCACTACAAAGAAATCTCTCGCCCCCCACCCCGGGGCAAAAGGGCCAGGCGAAAAAAGTCTAAAAACCAGAAAGGCAGGACAGCCCACGGAGTCAAGGGAGCCTTGTTAAGCTGATGGGCGGGATGTCAATGGCCAACAGCCAATCTTCACAAGTGTATCCTCTTTCCCAAACCATGTAAAACACAGAACCACAGAGCATAGGGCACTTCCACACATGGGCGTTGACCTTGGGAAAATGAAAAAATCAACCAGACACAGGGACCCCAAAGTTGAGGGCTGCTGTCTTGACAAGAACCTCCACTCCGGTACACGTTTCATATCCCAGGAAAGAGCCAAGTGGACAAAGACGAGTGGACAAGTGGACAAAGACAAGTGGACAAGTGGACAAGTGGTGCTACGTAGGTCCAATGGAGTGTCACTCAGCCATGAAATCCACGTCATGAGGCTGGTAGCAGCATCCTGAGTGGATTTAGGTACGATCATCCTCAGTGAAATAAGTCCCACAAAAAAAGAAACTTATGATATCACTTATCGAGGGAATGTAAAAATCGCTCCCCATGCACTGAATCCCCAAACAGAACAGAGTCACGCTTTTAGAAAACACACTTATGCCTGCTTCAGGGGAAAGGTGAGGTGGGGTGACGCATAAAACTCGAGTTTGAAATGAGCACAGATACCCTTCCGAAAACCGAATATGGAATGGACACGACCTACTCCTTGCTCAATCAACTGGACTCACCAGACCCTGTTCATCGCACAAGTATCTATCCGACTAGTAAGCATCTTAAAAGCTAAGTCTTGATATCTCTGTGTAAGTGCATCAAGTGTGTGTAAAGCGGCCTAAAACCAGCAGGGAAAATCAGCTCAGACCCATTCTGAGGATACATTTCCAACATAAAGAAGAAACAAGCAGGGCAAAACAGAGAGAAATTCTTCCAAAATGCGTTCAGGGACTGGCATGCAACCAGGATTGACCACATCTACAGCCCCAGCGGCAGAAGACATAAGGCTGGACACTCTTGGGGCTGAGACGATTGGTGAGGTTGGGAAAGCAAATGCAGACCCTTGAAAGGAATCCTGCGTGCTCCCCATTCCATGGGTCCCAACTCTCCAGGTTCAACGCAATCTTCCGACAGCGAAAGCACTCATTGGAAACCCAGCGGATGCTACACCGTGGGATCGGGAAAGCTTTCTGAAACTCACCTCAGTTTTCCTCTCCTGGTGCTCGTGTTCTCCATTCAGGCCCCCTTACTAACAATCTCCCCACTTGGAGACTCGGCGCCTTTCCATGCCTCTTTCGTACCGTCTGCAATTTGTCCGCAGGATGAACTGCAAGAGGGGGAACCAATGAGAGACTCGCTGGAGGTGTTTGGTCGGGCACATGTCACTCTCATTTCCCATCACGAAGAAGAATTCACCAGAGGTTCAGCCTGCCACCCCGGATCGACAATAGGGCGTGAAGCCATCCAGCCGTGTTGCGTCCCACTCACAAAAAAGCGACTTGGGAAATGGAGCTCAGGGGCACTGCACTTCCCAAACCTGCAGAGTTCTAAACGATAACTATCGCCCCAAAATATATTGAGGGCAGGCTACGAAGAGGCGCTGAACGCAAGGCAGAACTGCAGGAAACGGATGTCAACGGGTACATCGGAATGGCCCCGATAGCACATGAAAAGCGCCAGAACGTGGACAATGATGCGGTTGGCCAAAAAGGGCGTATGCGTTTTTTCCTGAATATATTCAGGAAAAAACGCATACGCCCTTTTTGGCCAACCAAGCAACCTGGGAGAGCAAATCAGCACTACAAAGAAATCTCTCGCCCCCCCCCCCGGGGCAAAAGGGCCAGGCGAAAAAAGTCTAAAAACCAGAAAGGCAGGACAGCCCACGGAGTCAAGGGAGCCTTGTTAAGCTGATGGGCGGGATGTCAATGGCCAACAGCCAATCTTCACAAGTGTATCCTCTTTCCCAAACCATGTAAAACACAGAACCACAGAGCATAGGGCACTTCCACACATGGGCGTTGACCTTGGGAAAATGAAAAAATCAACCAGACACAGGGACCCCAAAGTTGAGGGCTGCTGTCTTGACAAGAACCTCCACTCCGGTACACGTTTCATATCCCAGGAAAGAGCCAAGTGGACAAAGACGAGTGGACAAGTGGACAAAGACAAGTGGACAAGTGGACAAGTGGTGCTACGTAGGTCCAATGGAGTGTCACTCAGCCATGAAATCCACGTCATGAGGCTGGTAGCAGCATCCTGAGTGGATTTAGGTACGATCATCCTCAGTGAAATAAGTCCCACAAAAAAAGAAACTTATGATATCACTTATCGAGGGAATGTAAAAATCGCTCCCCATGCACTGAATCCCCAAACAGAACAGAGTCACGCTTTTAGAAAACACACTTATGCCTGCTTCAGGGGAAAGGTGAGGTGGGGTGACGCATAAAACTCGAGTTTGAAATGAGCACAGATACCCTTCCGAAAACCGAATATGGAATGGACACGACCTACTCCTTGCTCAATCAACTGGACTCACCAGACCCTGTTCATCGCACAAGTATCTATCCGACTAGTAAGCATCTTAAAAGCTAAGTCTTGATATCTCTGTGTAAGTGCATCAAGTGTGTGTAAAGCGGCCTAAAACCAGCAGGGAAAATCAGCTCAGACCCATTCTGAGGATACATTTCCAACACAAAGAAGAAACAAGCAGGGCAAAACAGAGAGAAATTCTTCCAAAATGCGTTCAGGGACTGGCATGCAACCAGGATTGACCACATCTACAGCCCCAGCGGCAGAAGACATAAGGCTGGACACTCTTGGGGCTGAGACGATTGGTGAGGTTGGGAAAGCAAATGCAGACCCTTGAAAGGAATCCTGCGTGCTCCCCATTCCATGGGTCCCAACTCTCCAGGTTCAACGCAATCTTCCGACAGCGAAAGCACTCATTGGAAACCCAGCGGATGCTACACCGTGGGATCGGGAAAGCTTTCTGAAACTCACCTCAGTTTTCCTCTCCTGGTGCTCGTGTTCTCCATTCAGGCCCCCTTACTAACAATCTCCCCACTTGGAGACTCGGCGCCTTTCCATGCCTCTTTCGTACCGTCTGCAATTTGTCCGCAGGATGAACTGCAAGAGGGGGAACCAATGAGAGACTCGCTGGAGGTGTTTGGTCGGGCACATGTCACTCTCATTTCCCATCACGAAGAAGAATTCACCAGAGGTTCAGCCTGCCACCCCGGATCGACAATAGGGCGTGAAGCCATCCAGCCGTGTTGCGTCCCACTCACAAAAAAGCGACTTGGGAAATGGAGCTCAGGGGCACTGCACTTCCCAAACCTGCAGAGTTCTAAACGATAACTATCGCCCCAAAATATATTGAGGGCAGGCTACGAAGAGGCGCTGAACGCAAGGCAGAACTGCAGGAAACGGATGTCAACGGGTACATCGGAATGGCCCCGATAGCACATGAAAAGCGCCAGAACGTGGACAATGATGCGGTTGGCCAAAAAGGGCGTATGCGTTTTTTCCTGAATATATTCAGGAAAAAACGCATACGCCCTTTTTGGCCAACCAAGCAACCTGGGAGAGCAAATCAGCACTACAAAGAAATCTCTCGCCCCCCACCCCGGGGCAAAAGGGCCAGGCGAAAAAAGTCTAAAAACCAGAAAGGCAGGACAGCCCACGGAGTCAAGGGAGCCTTGTTAAGCTGATGGGCGGGATGTCAATGGCCAACAGCCAATCTTCACAAGTGTATCCTCTTTCCCAAACCATGTAAAACACAGAACCACAGAGCATAGGGCACTTCCACACATGGGCGTTGACCTTGGGAAAATGAAAAAATCAACCAGACACAGGGACCCCAAAGTTGAGGGCTGCTGTCTTGACAAGAACCTCCACTCCGGTACACGTTTCATATCCCAGGAAAGAGCCAAGTGGACAAAGACGAGTGGACAAGTGGACAAAGACAAGTGGACAAGTGGACAAGTGGTGCTACGTAGGTCCAATGGAGTGTCACTCAGCCATGAAATCCACGTCATGAGGCTGGTAGCAGCATCCTGAGTGGATTTAGGTACGATCATCCTCAGTGAAATAAGTCCCACAAAAAAAGAAACTTATGATATCACTTATCGAGGGAATGTAAAAATCGCTCCCCATGCACTGAATCCCCAAACAGAACAGAGTCACGCTTTTAGAAAACACACTTATGCCTGCTTCAGGGGAAAGGTGAGGTGGGGTGACGCATAAAACTCGAGTTTGAAATGAGCACAGATACCCTTCCGAAAACCGAATATGGAATGGACACGACCTACTCCTTGCTCAATCAACTGGACTCACCAGACCCTGTTCATCGCACAAGTATCTATCCGACTAGTAAGCATCTTAAAAGCTAAGTCTTGATATCTCTGTGTAAGTGCATCAAGTGTGTGTAAAGCGGCCTAAAACCAGCAGGGAAAATCAGCTCAGACCCATTCTGAGGATACATTTCCAACACAAAGAAGAAACAAGCAGGGCAAAACAGAGAGAAATTCTTCCAAAATGCGTTCAGGGACTGGCATGCAACCAGGATTGACCACATCTACAGCCCCAGCGGCAGAAGACATAAGGCTGGACACTCTTGGGGCTGAGACGATTGGTGAGGTTGGGAAAGCAAATGCAGACCCTTGAAAGGAATCCTGCGTGCTCCCCATTCCATGGGTCCCAACTCTCCAGGTTCAACGCAATCTTCCGACAGCGAAAGCACTCATTGGAAACCCAGCGGATGCTACACCGTGGGATCGGGAAAGCTTTCTGAAACTCACCTCAGTTTTCCTCTCCTGGTGCTCGTGTTCTCCATTCAGGCCCCCTTACTAACAATCTCCCCACTTGGAGACTCGGCGCCTTTCCATGCCTCTTTCGTACCGTCTGCAATTTGTCCGCAGGATGAACTGCAAGAGGGGGAACCAATGAGAGACTCGCTGGAGGTGTTTGGTCGGGCACATGTCACTCTCATTTCCCATCACGAAGAAGAATTCACCAGCGGTTCAGCCTGCAACCGCGGATCGACAATAGGGCGTGAAGCCATCCAGCCGTGTTGCGTCCCACTCACAAAAAAGCGACTTGGGAAATGGAGCTCAGGGGCCCTGCACTTCCCAAACCTGCAGAGTTCTAAACGATAACTATCGCCCCAAAATATATTGAGGTCAGGCTACGAAGAGGCGCTGAACGCAAGGCAGAACTGCAGGAAACGGATGTCAACGGGTACATCGGAATGGCCCCGATAGCACATGAAAAGCGCCAGAACGTGGACAATGATGCGGTTGGCCAAAAAGGGCGTATGCGTTTTTTCCTGAATATATTCAGGAAAAAACGCATACGCCCTTTTTGGCCAGCCAAGCAACCTGGAAGAGCAAATCAGCACTACAAAGAAATCTCTCGCCCCCCCCCCCCCGGGGCAAAAGGGCCAGGCGAAAAAAGTCTAAAAACCAGAAAGGCAGGACAGCCCACGGAGTCAAGGGAGCCTTGTTAAGCTGATGGGCGGGATGTCAATGGCCAACAGCCAATCTTCACAAGTGTATCCTCTTTCCCAAACCATGTAAAACACAGAACCACAGAGCATAGGGCACTTCCACACATGGGCGTTGACCTTGGGAAAATGAAAAAATCAACCAGACACAGGGACCCCAAAGTTGAGGGCTGCTGTCTTGACAAGAACCTCCACTCCGGTACACGTTTCATATCCCAGGAAAGAGCCAAGTGGACAAAGACGAGTGGACAAGTGGACAAAGACAAGTGGACAAGTGGACAAGTGGTGCTACGTAGGTCCAATGGAGTGTCACTCAGCCATGAAATCCACGTCATGAGGCTGGTAGCAGCATCCTGAGTGGATTTAGGTACGATCATCCTCAGTGAAATAAGTCCCACAAAAAAAGAAACTTATGATATCACTTATCGAGGGAATGTAAAAATCGCTCCCCATGAACGGAATCCCCAAACAGAACAGAGTCACGCTTTTAGAAAACACACTTATGCCTGCTTCAGGGGAAAGGTGAGGTGCGGTGACGCATAAAACTCGAGTTTGAAATGAGCACAGATACCCTTCCGAAAACCGAATATGGAATGGACACGACCTACTCCTTGCTCAATCAACTGGACTCACCAGACCCTGTTCATCGCACAAGTATCTATCCGACTAGTAAGCATCTTAAAAGCTAAGTCTTGATATCTCTGTGTAAGTGCATCAAGTGTGTGTAAAGCGGCCTAAAACCAGCAGGGAAAATCAGCTCAGACCCATTCTGAGGATACATTTCCAACACAAAGAAGAAACAAGCAGGGCAAAACAGAGAGAAATTCTTCCAAAATGCGTTCAGGGACTGGCATGCAACCAGGATTGACCACATCTACAGCCCCAGCGGCAGAAGACATAAGGCTGGACACTCTTGGGGCTGAGACGATTGGTGAGGTTGGGAAAGCAAATGCAGACCCTTGAAAGGAATCCTGCGTGCTCCCCATTCCATGGGTCCCAACTCTCCAGGTTCAACGCAATCTTCCGACAGCGAAAGCACTCATTGGAAACCCAGCGGATGCTACACCGTGGGATCGGGAAAGCTTTCTGAAACTCACCTCAGTTTTCCTCTCCTGGTGCTCGTGTTCTCCATTCAGGCCCCCTTACTAACAATCTCCCCACTTGGAGACTCGGCGCCTTTCCATGCCTCTTTCGTACCGTCTGCAATTTGTCCGCAGGATGAACTGCAAGAGGGGGAACCAATGAGAGACTCGCTGGAGGTGTTTGGTCGGGCACATGTCACTCTCATTTCCCATCACGAAGAAGAATTCACCAGAGGTTCAGCCTGCCACCCCGGATCGACAATAGGGCGTGAAGCCATCCAGCCGTGTTGCGTCCCACTCACAAAAAAGCGACTTGGGAAATGGAGCTCAGGGGCCCTGCACTTCCCAAACCTGCAGAGTTCTAAACGATAACTATCGCCCCAAAATATATTGAGGGCAGGCTACGAAGAGGCGCTGAACGCAAGGCAGAACTGCAGGAAACGGATGTCAACGGGTACATCGGAATGGCCCCGATAGCACATGAAAAGCGCCAGAACGTGGACAATGATGCGGTTGGCCAAAAAGGGCGTATGCGTTTTTTCCTGAATATATTCAGGAAAAAACGCATACGCCCTTTTTGGCCAACCAAGCAACCTGGGAGAGCAAATCAGCACTACAAAGAAATCTCTCGCCCCCACCCCCCCGGGGCAAAAGGGCCAGGCGAAAAAAGTCTAAAAACCAGAAAGGCAGGACAGCCCACGGAGTCAAGGGAGCCTTGTTAAGCTGATGGGCGGGTTGTCAATGGCCAACAGCCAATCTTCACAAGTGTATCCTCTTTCCCAAACCATGTAAAACACAGAACCACAGAGCATAGGGCACTTCCACACATGGGCGTTGACCTTGGGAAAATGAAAAAATCAACCAGACACAGGGACCCCAAAGTTGAGGGCTGCTGTCTTGACAAGAACCTCCACTCCGGTACACGTTTCATATCCCAGGAAAGAGCCAAGTGGACAAAGACGAGTGGACAAGTGGACAAAGACAAGTGGACAAGTGGACAAGTGGTGCTACGTAGGTCCAATGGAGTGTCACTCAGCCATGAAATCCACGTCATGAGGCTGGTAGCAGCATCCTGAGTGGATTTAGGTACGATCATCCTCAGTGAAATAAGTCCCACAAAAAAAGGAACTTATGATATCACTTATCGAGGGAATGTAAAAATCGCTCCCCATGAACGGAATCCCCAAACAGAACAGAGTCACGCTTTTAGAAAACACACTTATGCCTGCTTCAGGGGAAAGGTGAGGTGCGGTGACGCATAAAACTCGAGTTTGAAATGAGCACAGATACCCTTCCGAAAACCGAATATGGAATGGACACGACCTACTCCTTGCTCAATCAACTGGACTCACCAGACCCTGTTCATCGCACAAGTATCTATCCGACTAGTAAGCATCTTAAAAGCTAAGTCTTGATATCTCTGTGTAAGTGCATCAAGTGTGTGTAAAGCGGCCTAAAACCAGCAGGGAAAATCAGCTCAGACCCATTCTGAGGATACATTTCCAACACAAAGAAGAAACAAGCAGGGCAAAACAGAGAGAAATTCTTCCAAAATGCGTTCAGGGACTGGCATGCAACCAGGATTGACCACATCTACAGCCCCAGCGGCAGAAGACATAAGGCTGGACACTCTTGGGGCTGAGACGATTGGTGAGGTTGGGAAAGCAAATGCAGACCCTTGAAAGGAATCCTGCGTGCTCCCCATTCCATGGGTCCCAACTCTCCAGGTTCAACGCAATCTTCCGACAGCGAAAGCACTCATTGGAAACCCAGCGGATGCTACACCGTGGGATCGGGAAAGCTTTCTGAAACTCACCTCAGTTTTCCTCTCCTGGTGCTCGTGTTCTCCATTCAGGCCCCCTTACTAACAATCTCCCCACTTGGAGACTCGGCGCCTTTCCATGCCTCTTTCGTACCGTCTGCAATTTGTCCGCAGGATGAACTGCAAGAGGGGGAACCAATGAGAGACTCGCTGGAGGTGTTTGGTCGGGCACATGTCACTCTCATTTCCCATCACGAAGAAGAATTCACCAGCGGTTCAGCCTGCAACCGCGGATCGACAATAGGGCGTGAAGCCATCCAGCCGTGTTGCGTCCCACTCACAAAAAAGCGACTTGGGAAATGGAGCTCAGGGGCCCTGCACTTCCCAAACCTGCAGAGTTCTAAACGATAACTATCGCCCCAAAATATATTGAGGTCAGGCTACGAAGAGGCGCTGAACGCAAGGCAGAACTGCAGGAAACGGATGTCAACGGGTACATCGGAATGGCCCCGATAGCACATGAAAAGCGCCAGAACGTGGACAATGATGCGGTTGGCCAAAAAGGGCGTATGCGTTTTTTCCTGAATATATTCAGGAAAAAACGCATACGCCCTTTTTGGCCAGCCAAGCAACCTGGAAGAGCAAATCAGCACTACAAAGAAATCTCTCGCCCCCCCCCCCCCCGGGGCAAAAGGGCCAGGCGAAAAAAGTCTAAAAACCAGAAAGGCAGGACAGCCCACGGAGTCAAGGGAGCCTTGTTAAGCTGATGGGCGGGATGTCAATGGCCAACAGCCAATCTTCACAAGTGTATCCTCTTTCCCAAACCATGTAAAACACAGAACCACAGAGCATAGGGCACTTCCACACATGGGCGTTGACCTTGGGAAAATGAAAAAATCAACCAGACACAGGGACCCCAAAGTTGAGGGCTGCTGTCTTGACAAGAACCTCCACTCCGGTACACGTTTCATATCCCAGGAAAGAGCCAAGTGGACAAAGACGAGTGGACAAGTGGACAAAGACAAGTGGACAAGTGGACAAGTGGTGCTACGTAGGTCCAATGGAGTGTCACTCAGCCATGAAATCCACGTCATGAGGCTGGTAGCAGCATCCTGAGTGGATTTAGGTACGATCATCCTCAGTGAAATAAGTCCCACAAAAAAAGAAACTTATGATATCACTTATCGAGGGAATGTAAAAATCGCTCCCCATGAACGGAATCCCCAAACAGAACAGAGTCACGCTTTTAGAAAACACACTTATGCCTGCTTCAGGGGAAAGGTGAGGTGCGGTGACGCATAAAACTCGAGTTTGAAATGAGCACAGATACCCTTCCGAAAACCGAATTGGAATGGACACGACCTACTCCTTGCTCAATCAACTGGACTCACCAGACCCTGTTCATCGCACAAGTATCTATCCGACTAGTAAGCATCTTAAAAGCTAAGTCTTGATATCTCTGTGTAAGTGCATCAAGTGTGTGTAAAGCGGCCTAAAACCAGCAGGGAAAATCAGCTCAGACCCATTCTGAGGATACATTTCCAACACAAAGAAGAAACAAGCAGGGCAAAACAGAGAGAAATTCTTCCAAAATGCGTTCAGGGACTGGCATGCAACCAGGATTGACCACATCTACAGCCCCAGCGGCAGAAGACATAAGGCTGGACACTCTTGGGGCTGAGACGATTGGTGAGGTTGGGAAAGCAAATGCAGACCCTTGAAAGGAATCCTGCGTGCTCCCCATTCCATGGGTCCCAACTCTCCAGGTTCAACGCAATCTTCCGACAGCGAAAGCACTCATTGGAAACCCAGCGGATGCTACACCGTGGGATCGGGAAAGCTTTCTGAAACTCACCTCAGTTTTCCTCTCCTGGTGCTCGTGTTCTCCATTCAGGCCCCCTTACTAACAATCTCCCCACTTGGAGACTCGGCGCCTTTCCATGCCTCTTTCGTACCGTCTGCAATTTGTCCGCAGGATGAACTGCAAGAGGGGGAACCAATGAGAGACTCGCTGGAGGTGTTTGGTCGGGCACATGTCACTCTCATTTCCCATCACGAAGAAGAATTCACCAGCGGTTCAGCCTGCCACCGGATCGACAATAGGGCGTGAAGCCATCCAGCCGTGTTGCGTCCCACTCACAAAAAAGCGACTTGGGAAATGGAGCTCAGGGGCCCTGCACTTCCCAAACCTGCAGAGTTCTAAACGATAACTATCGCCCCAAAATATATTGAGGTCAGGCTACGAAGAGGCGCTGAACGCAAGGCAGAACTGCAGGAAACGGATGTCAACGGGTACATCGGAATGGCCCCGATAGCACATGAAAAGCGCCAGAACGTGGACAATGATGCGGTTGGCCAAAAAGGGCGTATGCGTTTTTTCCTGAATATATTCAGGAAAAAACGCATACGCCCTTTTTGGCCAGCCAAGCAACCTGGAAGAGCAAATCAGCACTACAAAGAAATCTCTCGCCCCCCCCCCCCGGGGCAAAAGGGCCAGGCGAAAAAAGTCTAAAAACCAGAAAGGCAGGACAGCCCACGGAGTCAAGGGAGCCTTGTTAAGCTGATGGGCGGGATGTCAATGGCCAACAGCCAATCTTCACAAGTGTATCCTCTTTCCCAAACCATGTAAAACACAGAACCACAGAGCATAGGGCACTTCCACACATGGGCGTTGACCTTGGGAAAATGAAAAAATCAACCAGACACAGGGACCCCAAAGTTGAGGGCTGCTGTCTTGACAAGAACCTCCACTCCGGTACACGTTTCATATCCCAGGAAAGAGCCAAGTGGACAAAGACGAGTGGACAAGTGGACAAAGACAAGTGGACAAGTGGACAAGTGGTGCTACGTAGGTCCAATGGAGTGTCACTCAGCCATGAAATCCACGTCATGAGGCTGGTAGCAGCATCCTGAGTGGATTTAGGTACGATCATCCTCAGTGAAATAAGTCCCACAAAAAAAGAAACTTATGATATCACTTATCGAGGGAATGTAAAAATCGCTCCCCATGAACGGAATCCCCAAACAGAACAGAGTCACGCTTTTAGAAAACACACTTATGCCTGCTTCAGGGGAAAGGTGAGGTGCGGTGACGCATAAAACTCGAGTTTGAAATGAGCACAGATACCCTTCCGAAAACCGAATATGGAATGGACACGACCTACTCCTTGCTCAATCAACTGGACTCACCAGACCCTGTTCATCGCACAAGTATCTATCCGACTAGTAAGCATCTTAAAAGCTAAGTCTTGATATCTCTGTGTAAGTGCATCAAGTGTGTGTAAAGCGGCCTAAAACCAGCAGGGAAAATCAGCTCAGACCCATTCTGAGGATACATTTCCAACACAAAGAAGAAACAAGCAGGGCAAAACAGAGAGAAATTCTTCCAAAATGCGTTCAGGGACTGGCATGCAACCAGGATTGACCACATCTACAGCCCCAGCGGCAGAAGACATAAGGCTGGACACTCTTGGGGCTGAGACGATTGGTGAGGTTGGGAAAGCAAATGCAGACCCTTGAAAGGAATCCTGCGTGCTCCCCATTCCATGGGTCCCAACTCTCCAGGTTCAACGCAATCTTCCGACAGCGAAAGCACTCATTGGAAACCCAGCGGATGCTACACCGTGGGATCGGGAAAGCTTTCTGAAACTCACCTCAGTTTTCCTCTCCTGGTGCTCGTGTTCTCCATTCAGGCCCCCTTACTAACAATCTCCCCACTTGGAGACTCGGCGCCTTTCCATGCCTCTTTCGTACCGTCTGCAATTTGTCCGCAGGATGAACTGCAAGAGGGGGAACCAATGAGAGACTCGCTGGAGGTGTTTGGTCGGGCACATGTCACTCTCATTTCCCATCACGAAGAAGAATTCACCAGCGGTTCAGCCTGCAACCGCGGATCGACAATAGGGCGTGAAGCCATCCAGCCGTGTTGCGTCCCACTCACAAAAAAGCGACTTGGGAAATGGAGCTCAGGGGCCCTGCACTTCCCAAACCTGCAGAGTTCTAAACGATAACTATCGCCCCAAAATATATTGAGGTCAGGCTACGAAGAGGCGCTGAACGCAAGGCAGAACTGCAGGAAACGGATGTCAACGGGTACATCGGAATGGCCCCGATAGCACATGAAAAGCGCCAGAACGTGGACAATGATGCGGTTGGCCAAAAAGGGCGTATGCGTTTTTTCCTGAATATATTCAGGAAAAAACGCATACGCCCTTTTTGGCCAGCCAAGCAACCTGGAAGAGCAAATCAGCACTACAAAGAAATCTCTCGCCCCCCCCCCCCGGGGCAAAAGGGCCAGGCAAAAAAAGTCTAAAAACCAGAAAGGCAGGACAGCCCACGGAGTCAAGGGAGCCTTGTTAAGCTGATGGGCGGGATGTCAATGGCCAACAGCCAATCTTCACAAGTGTATCCTCTTTCCCAAACCATGTAAAACACAGAACCACAGAGCATAGGGCACTTCCACACATGGGCGTTGACCTTGGGAAAATGAAAAAATCAACCAGACACAGGGACCCCAAAGTTGAGGGCTGCTGTCTTGACAAGAACCTCCACTCCGGTACACGTTTCATATCCCAGGAAAGAGCCAAGTGGACAAAGACGAGTGGACAAGTGGACAAAGACAAGTGGACAAGTGGACAAGTGGTGCTACGTAGGTCCAATGGAGTGTCACTCAGCCATGAAATCCACGTCATGAGGCTGGTAGCAGCATCCTGAGTGGATTTAGGTACGATCATCCTCAGTGAAATAAGTCCCACAAAAAAAGAAACTTATGATATCACTTATCGAGGGAATGTAAAAATCGCTCCCCATGAACGGAATCCCCAAACAGAACAGAGTCACGCTTTTAGAAAACACACTTATGCCTGCTTCAGGGGAAAGGTGAGGTGCGGTGACGCATAAAACTCGAGTTTGAAATGAGCACAGATACCCTTCCGAAAACCGAATATGGAATGGACACGACCTACTCCTTGCTCAATCAACTGGACTCACCAGACCCTGTTCATCGCACAAGTATCTATCCGACTAGTAAGCATCTTAAAAGCTAAGTCTTGATATCTCTGTGTAAGTGCATCAAGTGTGTGTAAAGCGGCCTAAAACCAGCAGGGAAAATCAGCTCAGACCCATTCTGAGGATACATTTCCAACACAAAGAAGAAACAAGCAGGGCAAAACAGAGAGAAATTCTTCCAAAATGCGTTCAGGGACTGGCATGCAACCAGGATTGACCACATCTACAGCCCCAGCGGCAGAAGACATAAGGCTGGACACTCTTGGGGCTGAGACGATTGGTGAGGTTGGGAAAGCAAATGCAGACCCTTGAAAGGAATCCTGCGTGCTCCCCATTCCATGGGTCCCAACTCTCCAGGTTCAACGCAATCTTCCGACAGCGAAAGCACTCATTGGAAACCCAGCGGATGCTACACCGTGGGATCGGGAAAGCTTTCTGAAACTCACCTCAGTTTTCCTCTCCTGGTGCTCGTGTTCTCCATTCAGGCCCCCTTACTAACAATCTCCCCACTTGGAGACTCGGCGCCTTTCCATGCCTCTTTCGTACCGTCTGCAATTTGTCCGCAGGATGAACTGCAAGAGGGGGAACCAATGAGAGACTCGCTGGAGGTGTTTGGTCGGGCACATGTCACTCTCATTTCCCATCACGAAGAAGAATTCACCAGCGGTTCAGCCTGCCACCGGATCGACAATAGGGCGTGAAGCCATCCAGCCGTGTTGCGTCCCACTCACAAAAAAGCGACTTGGGAAATGGAGCTCAGGGGCCCTGCACTTCCCAAACCTGCAGAGTTCTAAACGATAACTATCGCCCCAAAATATATTGAGGTCAGGCTACGAAGAGGCGCTGAACGCAAGGCAGAACTGCAGGAAACGGATGTCAACAGGTACATCGGAATGGCCCCGATAGCACATGAAAAGCGCCAGAACGTGGACAATGATGCGGTTGGCCAAAAAGGGCGTATGCGTTTTTTCCTGAATATATTCAGGAAAAAACGCATACGCCCTTTTTGGCCAGCCAAGCAACCTGGAAGAGCAAATCAGCACTACAAAGAAATCTCTCGCCCCCCCCCCCGGGGCAAAAGGGCCAGGCGAAAAAAGTCTAAAAACCAGAAAGGCAGGACAGCCCACGGAGTCAAGGGAGCCTTGTTAAGCTGATGGGCGGGATGTCAATGGCCAACAGCCAATCTTCACAAGTGTATCCTCTTTCCCAAACCATGTAAAACACAGAACCACAGAGCATAGGGCACTTCCACACATGGGCGTTGACCTTGGGAAAATGAAAAAATCAACCAGACACAGGGACCCCAAAGTTGAGGGCTGCTGTCTTGACAAGAACCTCCACTCCGGTACACGTTTCATATCCCAGGAAAGAGCCAAGTGGACAAAGACGAGTGGACAAGTGGACAAAGACAAGTGGACAAGTGGACAAGTGGTGCTACGTAGGTCCAATGGAGTGTCACTCAGCCATGAAATCCACGTCATGAGGCTGGTAGCAGCATCCTGAGTGGATTTAGGTACGATCATCCTCAGTGAAATAAGTCCCACAAAAAAAGAAACTTATGATATCACTTATCGAGGGAATGTAAAAATCGCTCCCCATGAACGGAATCCCCAAACAGAACAGAGTCACGCTTTTAGAAAACACACTTATGCCTGCTTCAGGGGAAAGGTGAGGTGGGGTGACGCATAAAACTCGAGTTTGAAATGAGCACAGATACCCTTCCGAAAACCGAATATGGAATGGACACGACCTACTCCTTGCTCAATCAACTGGACTCACCAGACCCTGTTCATCGCACAAGTATCTATCCGACTAGTAAGCATCTTAAAAGCTAAGTCTTGATATCTCTGTGTAAGTGCATCAAGTGTGTGTAAAGCGGCCTAAAACCAGCAGGGAAAATCAGCTCAGACCCATTCTGAGGATACATTTCCAACATAAAGAAGAAACAAGCAGGGCAAAACAGAGAGAAATTCTTCCAAAATGCGTTCAGGGACTGGCATGCAACCAGGATTGACCACATCTACAGCCCCAGCGGCAGAAGACATAAGGCTGGACAATCTTGGGGCTGAGACGATTGGTGAGGTTGGGAAAGCAAATGCAGACCCTTGAAAGGAATCCTGCGTGCTCCCCATTCCATGGCTCCCAACTCTCCAGGTTCAACGCAATCTTCCGACAGCGAAAGCACTCATTGGAAACCCAGCGGATGCTACACCGTGGGATCGGGAAAGCTTTCTGAAACTCACCTCAGTTTTCCTCTCCTGGTGCTCGTGTTCTCCATTCAGGCCCCCTTACTAACAATCTCCCCACTTGGAGACTCGGCGCCTTTCCATGCCTCTTTCGTACCGTCTGCAATTTGTCCGCAGGATGAACTGCAAGAGGGGGAACCAATGAGAGACTCGCTGGAGGTGTTTGGTCGGGCACATGTCACTCTCATTTCCCATCACGAAGAAGAATTCACCAGCGGTTCAGCCTGCAACCGCGGATCGACAATAGGGCGTGAAGCCATCCAGCCGTGTTGCGTCCCACTCACAAAAAAGCGACTTGGGAAATGGAGCTCAGGGGCCCTGCACTTCCCAAACCTGCAGAGTTCTAAACGATAACTATCGCCCCAAAATATATTGAGGTCAGGCTACGAAGAGGCGCTGAACGCAAGGCAGAACTGCAGGAAACGGATGTCAACGGGTACATCGGAATGGCCCCGATAGCACATGAAAAGCGCCAGAACGTGGACAATGATGCGGTTGGCCAAAAAGGGCGTATGCGTTTTTTCCTGAATATATTCAGGAAAAAACGCATACGCCCTTTTTGGCCAACCAAGCAACCTGGAAGAGCAAATCAGCACTACAAAGAAATCTCTCGCCCCCCCCCCCCCGGGGCAAAAGGGCCAGGCGAAAAAAGTCTAAAAACCAGAAAGGCAGGACAGCCCACGGAGTCAAGGGAGCCTTGTTAAGCTGATGGGCGGGATGTCAATGGCCAACAGCCAATCTTCACAAGTGTATCCTCTTTCCCAAACCATGTAAAACACAGAACCACAGAGCATAGGGCACTTCCACACATGGGCGTTGACCTTGGGAAAATGAAAAAATCAACCAGACACAGGGACCCCAAAGTTGAGGGCTGCTGTCTTGACAAGAACCTCCACTCCGGTACACGTTTCATATCCCAGGAAAGAGCCAAGTGGACAAAGACGAGTGGACAAGTGGACAAAGACAAGTGGACAAGTGGACAAGTGGTGCTACGTAGGTCCAATGGAGTGTCACTCAGCCATGAAATCCACGTCATGAGGCTGGTAGCAGCATCCTGAGTGGATTTAGGTACGATCATCCTCAGTGAAATAAGTCCCACAAAAAAAGAAACTTATGATATCACTTATCGAGGGAATGTAAAAATCGCTCCCCATGAACGGAATCCCCAAACAGAACAGAGTCACGCTTTTAGAAAACACACTTATGCCTGCTTCAGGGGAAAGGTGAGGTGCGGTGACGCATAAAACTCGAGTTTGAAATGAGCACAGATACCCTTCCGAAAACCGAATATGGAATGGACACGACCTACTCCTTGCTCAATCAACTGGACTCACCAGACCCTGTTCATCGCACAAGTATCTATCCGACTAGTAAGCATCTTAAAAGCTAAGTCTTGATATCTCTGTGTAAGTGCATCAAGTGTGTGTAAAGCGGCCTAAAACCAGCAGGGAAAATCAGCTCAGACCCATTCTGAGGATACATTTCCAACACAAAGAAGAAACAAGCAGGGCAAAACAGAGAGAAATTCTTCCAAAATGCGTTCAGGGACTGGCATGCAACCAGGATTGACCACATCTACAGCCCCAGCGGCAGAAGACATAAGGCTGGACACTCTTGGGGCTGAGACGATTGGTGAGGTTGGGAAAGCAAATGCAGACCCTTGAAAGGAATCCTGCGTGCTCCCCATTCCATGGCTCCCAACTCTCCAGGTTCAACGCAATCTTCCGACAGCGAAAGCACTCATTGGAAACCCAGCGGATGCTACACCGTGGGATCGGGAAAGCTTTCTGAAACTCACCTCAGTTTTCCTCTCCTGGTGCTCGTGTTCTCCATTCAGGCCCCCTTACTAACAATCTCCCCACTTGGAGACTCGGCGCCTTTCCATGCCTCTTTCGTACCGTCTGCAATTTGTCCGCAGGATGAACTGCAAGAGGGGGAACCAATGAGAGACTCGCTGGAGGTGTTTGGTCGGGCACATGTCACTCTCATTTCCCATCACGAAGAAGAATTCACCAGCGGTTCAGCCTGCCACCGGATCGACAATAGGGCGTGAAGCCATCCAGCCGTGTTGCGTCCCACTCACAAAAAAGCGACTTGGGAAATGGAGCTCAGGGGCCCTGCACTTCCCAAACCTGCAGAGTTCTAAACGATAACTATCGCCCCAAAATATATTGAGGTCAGGCTACGAAGAGGCGCTGAACGCAAGGCAGAACTGCAGGAAACGGATGTCAACGGGTACATCGGAATGGCCCCGATAGCACATGAAAAGCGCCAGAACGTGGACAATGATGCGGTTGGCCAAAAAGGGCGTATGCGTTTTTTCCTGAATATATTCAGGAAAAAACGCATACGCCCTTTTTGGGCAGCCAAGCAACCTGGAAGAGCAAATCAGCACTACAAAGAAATCTCTCGCCCCCCCCCCCCGGGGCAAAAGGGCCAGGCAAAAAAAGTCTAAAAACCAGAAAGGCAGGACAGCCCACGGAGTCAAGGGAGCCTTGTTAAGCTGATGGGCGGGATGTCAATGGCCAACAGCCAATCTTCACAAGTGTATCCTCTTTCCCAAACCATGTAAAACACAGAACCACAGAGCATAGGGCACTTCCACACATGGGCGTTGACCTTGGGAAAATGAAAAAATCAACCAGACACAGGGACCCCAAAGTTGAGGGCTGCTGTCTTGACAAGAACCTCCACTCCGGTACACGTTTCATATCCCAGGAAAGAGCCAAGTGGACAAAGACGAGTGGACAAGTGGACAAAGACAAGTGGACAAGTGGACAAGTGGTGCTACGTAGGTCCAATGGAGTGTCACTCAGCCATGAAATCCACGTCATGAGGCTGGTAGCAGCATCCTGAGTGGATTTAGGTACGATCATCCTCAGTGAAATAAGTCCCACAAAAAAAGAAACTTATGATATCACTTATCGAGGGAATGTAAAAATCGCTCCCCATGAACGGAATCCCCAAACAGAACAGAGTCACGCTTTTAGAAAACACACTTATGCCTGCTTCAGGGGAAAGGTGAGGTGCGGTGACGCATAAAACTCGAGTTTGAAATGAGCACAGATACCCTTCCGAAAACCGAATATGGAATGGACACGACCTACTCCTTGCTCAATCAACTGGACTCACCAGACCCTGTTCATCGCACAAGTATCTATCCGA
Organism: Kogia breviceps; assembly: GCF_026419965.1. Classification (NCBI taxonomy): domain Eukaryota; kingdom Metazoa; phylum Chordata; class Mammalia; order Artiodactyla; family Physeteridae; genus Kogia; species Kogia breviceps. The sequence goes on along the minus strand of NW_026711630.1, from coordinate 45,914 downwards.
CTAGTAAGCATCTTAAAAGCTAAGTCTTGATATCTCTGTGTAAGTGCATCAAGTGTGTGTAAAGCGGCCTAAAACCAGCAGGGAAAATCAGCTCAGACCCATTCTGAGGATACATTTCCAACACAAAGAAGAAACAAGCAGGGCAAAACAGAGAGAAATTCTTCCAAAATGCGTTCAGGGACTGGCATGCAACCAGGATTGACCACATCTACAGCCCCAGCGGCAGAAGACATAAGGCTGGACACTCTTGGGGCTGAGACGATTGGTGAGGTTGGGAAAGCAAATGCAGACCCTTGAAAGGAATCCTGCGTGCTCCCCATTCCATGGCTCCCAACTCTCCAGGTTCAACGCAATCTTCCGACAGCGAAAGCACTCATTGGAAACCCAGCGGATGCTACACCGTGGGATCGGGAAAGCTTTCTGAAACTCACCTCAGTTTTCCTCTCCTGGTGCTCGTGTTCTCCATTCAGGCCCCCTTACTAACAATCTCCCCACTTGGAGACTCGGCGCCTTTCCATGCCTCTTTCGTACCGTCTGCAATTTGTCCGCAGGATGAACTGCAAGAGGGGGAACCAATGAGAGACTCGCTGGAGGTGTTTGGTCGGGCACATGTCACTCTCATTTCCCATCACGAAGAAGAATTCACCAGCGGTTCAGCCTGCCACCCCGGATCGACAATAGGGCGTGAAGCCATCCAGCCGTGTTGCGTCCCACTCACAAAAAAGCGACTTGGGAAATGGAGCTCAGGGGCCCTGCACTTCCCAAACCTGCAGAGTTCTAAACGATAACTATCGCCCCAAAATATATTGAGGTCAGGCTACGAAGAGGCGCTGAACGCAAGGCAGAACTGCAGGAAACGGATGTCAACGGGTACATCGGAATGGCCCCGATAGCACATGAAAAGCGCCAGAACGTGGACAATGATGCGGTTGGCCAAAAAGGGCGTATGCGTTTTTTCCTGAATATATTCAGGAAAAAACGCATACGCCCTTTTTGGCCAGCCAAGCAACCTGGGAGAGCAAATCAGCACTACAAAGAAATCTCTCGCCCCCCCCCGGGGCAAAAGGGCCAGGCGAAAAAAGTCTAAAAACCAGAAAGGCAGGACAGCCCACGGAGTCAAGGGAGCCTTGTTAAGCTGATGGGCGGGATGTCAATGGCCAACAGCCAATCTTCACAAGTGTATCCTCTTTCCCAAACCATGTAAAACACAGAACCACAGAGCATAGGGCACTTCCACACATGGGCGTTGACCTTGGGAAAATGAAAAAATCAACCAGACACAGGGACCCCAAAGTTGAGGGCTGCTGTCTTGACAAGAACCTCCACTCCGGTACACGTTTCATATCCCAGGAAAGAGCCAAGTGGACAAAGACGAGTGGACAAGTGGACAAAGACAAGTGGACAAGTGGACAAGTGGTGCTACGTAGGTCCAATGGAGTGTCACTCAGCCATGAAATCCACGTCATGAGGCTGGTAGCAGCATCCTGAGTGGATTTAGGTACGATCATCCTCAGTGAAATAAGTCCCACAAAAAAAGAAACTTATGATATCACTTATCGAGGGAATGTAAAAATCGCTCCCCATGAACGGAATCCCCAAACAGAACAGAGTCACGCTTTTAGAAAACACACTTATGCCTGCTTCAGGGGAAAGGTGAGGTGGGGTGACGCATAAAACTCGAGTTTGAAATGAGCACAGATACCCTTCCGAAAACCGAATATGGAATGGACACGACCTACTCCTTGCTCAATCAACTGGACTCACCAGACCCTGTTCATCGCACAAGTATCTATCCGACTAGTAAGCATCTTAAAAGCTAAGTCTTGATATCTCTGTGTAAGTGCATCAAGGGTGTGTAAAGCGGCCTAAAACCAGCAGGGAAAATCAGCTCAGACCCATTCTGAGGATACATTTCCAACATAAAGAAGAAACAAGCAGGGCAAAACAGAGAGAAATTCTTCCAAAATGCGTTCAGGGACTGGCATGCAACCAGGATTGACCACATCTACAGCCCCAGCGGCAGAAGACATAAGGCTGGACACTCTTGGGGCTGAGACGATTGGTGAGGTTGGGAAAGCAAATGCAGACCCTTGAAAGGAATCCTGCGTGCTCCCCATTCCATGGCTCCCAACTCTCCAGGTTCAACGCAATCTTCCGACAGCGAAAGCACTCATTGGAAACCCAGCGGATGCTACACCGTGGGATCGGGAAAGCTTTCTGAAACTCACCTCAGTTTTCCTCTCCTGGTGCTCGTGTTCTCCATTCAGGCCCCCTTACTAACAATCTCCCCACTTGGAGACTCGGCGCCTTTCCATGCCTCTTTCGTACCGTCTGCAATTTGTCCGCAGGATGAACTGCAAGAGGGGGAACCAATGAGAGACTCGCTGGAGGTGTTTGGTCGGGCACATGTCACTCTCATTTCCCATCACGAAGAAGAATTCACCAGAGGTTCAGCCTGCCACCGGATCGACAATAGGGCGTGAAGCCATCCAGCCGTGTTGCGTCCCACTCACAAAAAAGCGACTTGGGAAATGGAGCTCAGGGGCCCTGCACTTCCCAAACCTGCAGAGTTCTAAACGATAACTATCGCCCCAAAATATATTGAGGTCAGGCTACGAAGAGGCGCTGAACGCAAGGCAGAACTGCAGGAAAGGGATGTCAACGGGTACATCGGAATGGCCCCGATAGCACATGAAAAGCGCCAGAACGTGGACAATGATGCGGTTGGCCAAAAAGGGCGTATGCGTTTTTTCTTGAATATATTCAGGAAAAAACGCATACGCCCTTTTTGGCCAACCAAGCAACCTGGGAGAGCAAATCAGCACTACAAAGAAATCTCTCGCCCCCCCCCGGGGCAAAAGGGCCAGGCGAAAAAAGTCTAAAAACCAGAAAGGCAGGACAGCCCACGGAGTCAAGGGAGCCTTGTTAAGCTGATGGGCGGGATGTCAATGGCCAACAGCCAATCTTCACAAGTGTATCCTCTTTCCCAAACCATGTAAAACACAGAACCACAGAGCATAGGGCACTTCCACACATGGGCGTTGACCTTGGGAAAATGAAAAAATCAACCAGACACAGGGACCCCAAAGTTGAGGGCTGCTGTCTTGACAAGAACCTCCACTCCGGTACACGTTTCATATCCCAGGAAAGAGCCAAGTGGACAAAGACGAGTGGACAAGTGGACAAAGACAAGTGGACAAGTGGACAAGTGGTGCTACGTAGGTCCAATGGAGTGTCACTCAGCCATGAAATCCACGTCATGAGGCTGGTAGCAGCATCCTGAGTGGATTTAGGTACGATCATCCTCCGTGAAATAAGTCCCACAAAAAAAGAAACTTATGATATCACTTATCGAGGGAATGTAAAAATCGCTCCCCATGAACGGAATCCCCAAACAGAACAGAGTCACGCTTTTAGAAAACACACTTATGCCTGCTTCAGGGGAAAGGTGAGGTGGGGTGACGCATAAAACTCGAGTTTGAAATGAGCACAGATACCCTTCCGAAAACCGAATATGGAATGGACACGACCTACTCCTTGCTCAATCAACTGGACTCACCAGACCCTGTTCATCGCACAAGTATCTATCCGACTAGTAAGCATCTTAAAAGCTAAGTCTTGATATCTCTGTGTAAGTGCATCAAGTGTGTGTAAAGCGGCCTAAAACCAGCAGGGAAAATCAGCTCAGACCCATTCTGAGGATACATTTCCAACATAAAGAAGAAACAAGCAGGGCAAAACAGAGAGAAATTCTTCCAAAATGCGTTCAGGGACTGGCATGCAACCAGGATTGACCACATCTACAGCCCCAGCGGCAGAAGACATAAGGCTGGACACTCTTGGGGCTGAGACGATTGGTGAGGTTGGGAAAGCAAATGCAGACCCTTGAAAGGAATCCTGCGTGCTCCCCATTCCATGGGTCCCAACTCTCCAGGTTCAACGCAATCTTCCGACAGCGAAAGCACTCATTGGAAACCCAGCGGATGCTACACCGTGGGATCGGGAAAGCTTTCTGAAACTCACCTCAGTTTTCATCTCCTGGTGCTCGTGTTCTCCATTCAGGCCCCCTTACTAACAATCTCCCCACTTGGAGACTCGGCGCCTTTCCATGCCTCTTTCGTACCGTCTGCAATTTGTCCGCAGGATGAACTGCAAGAGGGGGAACCAATGAGAGACTCGCTGGAGGTGTTTGGTCGGGCACATGTCACTCTCATTTCCCATCACGAAGAAGAATTCACCAGCGGTTCAGCCTGCAACCGCGGATCGACAATAGGGCGTGAAGCCATCCAGCCGTGTTGCGTCCCACTCAAAAAAAAGCGACTTGGGAAATGGAGCTCAGGGGCCCTGCACTTCCCAAACCTGCAGAGTTCTAAACGATAACTATCGCCCCAAAATATATTGAGGTCAGGCTACGAAGAGGCGCTGAACGCAAGGCAGAACTGCAGGAAACGGATGTCAACGGGTACATCGGAATGGCCCCGATAGCACATGAAAAGCGCCAGAACGTGGACAATGATGCGGTTGGCCAAAAAGGGCGTATGCGTTTTTTCCTGAATATATTCAGGAAAAAACGCATACGCCCTTTTTGGCCAACCAAGCAACCTGGGAGAGCAAATCAGCACTACAAAGAAATCTCTCGCCCCCCCCCCGGGGCAAAAGGGCCAGGCGAAAAAAGTCTAAAAACCAGAAAGGCAGGACAGCCCACGGAGTCAAGGGAGCCTTGTTAAGCTGATGGGCGGGATGTCAATGGCCAACAGCCAATCTTCACAAGTGTATCCTCTTTCCCAAACCATGTAAAACACAGAACCACAGAGCATAGGGCACTTCCACACATGGGCGTTGACCTTGGGAAAATGAAAAAATCAACCAGACACAGGGACCCCAAAGTTGAGGGCTGCTGTCTTGACAAGAACCTCCACTCCGGTACACGTTTCATATCCCAGGAAAGAGCCAAGTGGACAAAGACGAGTGGACAAGTGGACAAAGACAAGTGGACAAGTGGACAAGTGGTGCTACGTAGGTCCAATGGAGTGTCACTCAGTCATGAAATCCACGTCATGAGGCTGGTAGCAGCATCCTGAGTGGATTTAGGTACGATCATCCTCAGTGAAATAAGTCCCACAAAAAAAGAAACTTATGATATCACTTATCGAGGGAATGTAAAAATCGCTCCCCATGAACGGAATCCCCAAACAGAACAGAGTCACGCTTTTAGAAAACACACTTATGCCTGCTTCAGGGGAAAGGTGAGGTGGGGTGACGCATAAAACTCGAGTTTGAAATGAGCACAGATACCCTTCCGAAAACCGAATATGGAATGGACACGACCTACTCCTTGCTCAATCAACTGGACTCACCAGACCCTGTTCATCGCACAAGTATCTATCCGACTAGTAAGCATCTTAAAAGCTAAGTCTTGATATCTCTGTGTAAGTGCATCAAGGGTGTGTAAAGCGGCCTAAAACCAGCAGGGAAAATCAGCTCAGACCCATTCTGAGGATACATTTCCAACATAAAGAAGAAACAAGCAGGGCAAAACAGAGAGAAATTCTTCCAAAATGCGTTCAGGGACTGGCATGCAACCAGGATTGACCACATCTACAGCCCCAGCGGCAGAAGACATAAGGCTGGACACTCTTGGGGCTGAGACGATTGGTGAGGTTGGGAAAGCAAATGCAGACCCTTGAAAGGAATCCTGCGTGCTCCCCATTCCATGGCTCCCAACTCTCCAGGTTCAACGCAATCTTCCGACAGCGAAAGCACTCATTGGAAACCCAGCGGATGCTACACCGTGGGATCGGGAAAGCTTTCTGAAACTCACCTCAGTTTTCCTCTCCTGGTGCTCGTGTTCTCCATTCAGGCCCCCTTACTAACAATCTCCCCACTTGGAGACTCGGCGCCTTTCCATGCCTCTTTCGTACCGTCTGCAATTTGTCCGCAGGATGAACTGCAAGAGGGGGAACCAATGAGAGACTCGCTGGAGGTGTTTGGTCGGGCACATGTCACTCTCATTTCCCATCACGAAGAAGAATTCACCAGCGGTTCAGCCTGCCACCCCGGATCGACAATAGGGCGTGAAGCCATCCAGCCGTGTTGCGTCCCACTCACAAAAAAGCGACTTGGGAAATGGAGCTCAGGGGCACTGCACTTCCCAAACCTGCAGAGTTCTAAACGATAACTATCGCCCCAAAATATATTGAGGTCAGGCTACGAAGAGGCGCTGAACGCAAGGCAGAACTGCAGGAAACGGATGTCAACGGGTACATCGGAATGGCCCCGATAGCACATGAAAAGCGCCAGAACGTGGACAATGATGCGGTTGGCCAAAAAGGGCGTATGCGTTTTTTCCTGAATATATTCAGGAAAAAACGCATACGCCCTTTTTGGCCAACCAAGCAACCTGGGAGAGCAAATCAGCACTACAAAGAAATCTCTCGCCCCCCCCCCGGGGGCAAAAGGGCCAGGCGAAAAAAGTCTAAAAACCAGAAAGGCAGGACAGCCCACGGAGTCAAGGGAGCCTTGTTAAGCTGATGGGCGGGATGTCAATGGCCAACAGCCAATCTTCACAAGTGTATCCTCTTTCCCAAACCATGTAAAACACAGAACCACAGAGCATAGGGCACTTCCACACATGGGCGTTGACCTTGGGAAAATGAAAAAATCAACCAGACACAGGGACCCCAAAGTTGAGGGCTGCTGTCTTGACAAGAACCTCCACTCCGGTACACGTTTCATATCCCAGGAAAGAGCCAAGTGGACAAAGACGAGTGGACAAGTGGACAAAGACAAGTGGACAAGTGGACAAGTGGTGCTACGTAGGTCCAATGGAGTGTCACTCAGCCATGAAATCCACGTCATGAGGCTGGTAGCAGCATCCTGAGTGGATTTAGGTACGATCATCCTCAGTGAAATAAGTCCCACAAAAAAAGAAACTTATGATATCACTTATCGAGGGAATGTAAAAATCGCTCCCCATGAACGGAATCCCCAAACAGAACAGAGTCACGCTTTTAGAAAACACACTTATGCCTGCTTCAGGGGAAAGGTGAGGTGCGGTGACGCATAAAACTCGAGTTTGAAATGAGCACAGATACCCTTCCGAAAACCGAATATGGAATGGACACGACCTACTCCTTGCTCAATCAACTGGACTCACCAGACCCTGTTCATCGCACAAGTATCTATCCGACTAGTAAGCATCTTAAAAGCTAAGTCTTGATATCTCTGTGTAAGTGCATCAAGTGTGTGTAAAGCGGCCTAAAACCAGCAGGGAAAATCAGCTCAGACCCATTCTGAGGATACATTTCCAACATAAAGAAGAAACAAGCAGGGCAAAACAGAGAGAAATTCTTCCAAAATGCGTTCAGGGACTGGCATGCAACCAGGATTGACCACATCTACAGCCCCAGCGGCAGAAGACATAAGGCTGGACACTCTTGGGGCTGAGACGATTGGTGAGGTTGGGAAAGCAAATGCAGACCCTTGAAAGGAATCCTGCGTGCTCCCCATTCCATGGCTCCCAACTCTCCAGGTTCAACGCAATCTTCCGACAGCGAAAGCACTCATTGGAAACCCAGCGGATGCTACACCGTGGGATCGGGAAAGCTTTCTGAAACTCACCTCACTTTTCATCTCCTGGTGCTCGTGTTCTCCATTCAGGCCCCCTTACTAACAATCTCCCCACTTGGAGACTCGGCGCCTTTCCATGCCTCTTTCGTACCGTCTGCAATTTGTCCGCAGGATGAACTGCAAGAGGGGGAACCAATGAGAGACTCGCTGGAGGTGTTTGGTCGGGCACATGTCACTCTCATTTCCCATCACGAAGAAGAATTCACCAGCGGTTCAGCCTGCCACCCCGGATCGACAATAGGGCGTGAAGCCATCCAGCCGTGTTGCGTCCCACTCACAAAAAAGCGACTTGGGAAATGGAGCTCAGGGGCACTGCACTTCCCAAACCTGCAGAGTTCTAAACGATAACTATCGCCCCAAAATATATTGAGGTCAGGCTACGAAGAGGCGCTGAACGCAAGGCAGAACTGCAGGAAACGGATGTCAACGGCTACATCGGAATGGCCCCGATAGCACATGAAAAGCGCCAGAACGTGGACAATGATGCGGTTGGCCAAAAAGGGCGTATGCGTTTTTTCCTGAATATATTCAGGAAAAAACGCATACGCCCTTTTTGGCCAACCAAGCAACCTGGGAGAGCAAATCAGCACTACAAAGAAATCTCTCGCCCCCCCCCCCGGGGCAAAAGGGCCAGGCGAAAAAAGTCTAAAAACCAGAAAGGCAGGACAGCCCACGGAGTCAAGGGAGCCTTGTTAAGCTGATGGGCGGGATGTCAATGGCCAACAGCCAATCTTCACAAGTGTATCCTCTTTCCCAAACCATGTAAAACACAGAACCACAGAGCATAGGGCACTTCCACACATGGGCGTTGACCTTGGGAAAATGAAAAAATCAACCAGACACAGGGACCCCAAAGTTGAGGGCTGCTGTCTTGACAAGAACCTCCACTCCGGTACACGTTTCATATCCCAGGAAAGAGCCAAGTGGACAAAGACGAGTGGACAAGTGGACAAAGACAAGTGGACAAGTGGACAAGTGGTGCTACGTAGGTCCAATGGAGTGTCACTCAGCCATGAAATCCACGTCATGAGCCTGGTAGCAGCATCCTGAGTGGATTTAGGTACGATCATCCTCAGTGAAATCAGTCCCACAAAAAAAGAAACTTATGATATCACTTATCGAGGGAATGTAAAAATCGCTCCCCATGAACGGAATCCCCAAACAGAACAGAGTCACGCTTTTAGAAAACACACTTATGCCTGCTTCAGGGGAAAGGTGAGGTGCGGTGACGCATAAAACTCGAGTTTGAAATGAGCACAGATACCCTTCCGAAAACCGAATATGGAATGGACACGACCTACTCCTTGCTCAATCAACTGGACTCACCAGACCCTGTTCATTGCACAAGTATCTATCCGACTAGTAAGCATCTTAAAAGCTAAGTCTTGATATCTCTGTGTAAGTGCATCAAGTGTGTGTAAAGCGGCCTAAAACCAGCAGGGAAAATCAGCTCAGACCCATTCTGAGGATACATTTACAACACAAAGAAGAAACAAGCAGGGCAAAACAGAGAGAAATTCTTCCAAAATGCGTTCAGGGACTGGCATGCAACCAGGATTGACCACATCTACAGCCCCCGCGGCAGAAGACATAAGGCTGGACACTCTTGGGGCTGAGACGATTGGTGAGGTTGGGAAAGCAAATGCAGACCCTTGAAAGGAATCCTGCGTGCTCCCCATTCCATGGCTCCCAACTCTCCAGGTTCAACGCAATCTTCCGACAGCGAAAGCACTCATTGGAAACCCAGCGGATGCTACACCGTGGGATCGGGAAAGCTTTCTGAAACTCACCTCAGTTTTCATCTCCTGGTGCTCGTGTTCTCCATTCAGGCCCCCTTACTAACAATCTCCCCACTTGGAGACTCGGCGCCTTTCCATGCCTCTTTCGTACCGTCTGCAATTTGTCCGCAGGATGAACTGCAAGAGGGGGAACCAATGAGAGACTCGCTGGAGGTGTTTGGTCGGGCACATGTCACTCTCATTTCCCATCACGAAGAAGAATTCACCAGCGGTTCAGCCTGCCACCCCGGATCGACAATAGGGCGTGAAGCCATCCAGCCGTGTTGCGTCCCACTCACAAAAAAGCGACTTGGGAAATGGAGCTCAGGGGCACTGCACTTCCCAAACCTGCAGAGTTCTAAACGATAACTATCGCCCCAAAATATATTGAGGTCAGGCTACGAAGAGGCGCTGAACGCAAGGCAGAACTGCAGGAAACGGATGTCAACGGGTACATCGGAATGGCCCCGATAGCACATGAAAAGCGCCAGAACGTGGACAATGATGCGGTTGGCCAAAAAGGGCGTATGCGTTTTTTCCTGAATATATTCAGGAAAAAACGCATACGCCCTTTTTGGCCAACCAAGCAACCTGGGAGAGCAAATCAGCACTACAAAGAAATCTCTCGCCCCCCCCCCCGGGGCAAAAGGGCCAGGCGAAAAAAGTCTAAAAACCAGAAAGGCAGGACAGCCCACGGAGTCAAGGGAGCCTTGTTAAGCTGATGGGCGGGATGTCAATGGCCAACAGCCAATCTTCACAAGTGTATCCTCTTTCCCAAACCATGTAAAACACAGAACCACAGAGCATAGGGCACTTCCACACATGGGCGTTGACCTTGGGAAAATGAAAAAATCAACCAGACACAGGGACCCCAAAGTTGAGGGCTGCTGTCTTGACAAGAACCTCCACTCCGGTACACGTTTCATATCCCAGGAAAGAGCCAAGTGGACAAAGACGAGTGGACAAGTGGACAAAGACAAGTGGACAAGTGGACAAGTGGTGCTACGTAGGTCCAATGGAGTGTCACTCAGCCATGAAATCCACGTCATGAGGCTGGTAGCAGCATCCTGAGTGGATTTAGGTACGATCATCCTCAGTGAAATCAGTCCCACAAAAAAAGAAACTTATGATATCACTTATCGAGGGAATGTAAAAATCGCTCCCCATGAACGGAATCCCCAAACAGAACAGAGTCACGCTTTTAGAAAACACACTTATGCCTGCTTCAGGGGAAAGGTGAGGTGCGGTGACGCATAAAACTCGAGTTTGAAATGAGCACAGATACCCTTCCGAAAACCGAATATGGAATGGACACGACCTACTCCTTGCTCAATCAACTGGACTCACCAGACCCTGTTCATTGCACAAGTATCTATCCGACTAGTAAGCATCTTAAAAGCTAAGTCTTGATATCTCTGTGTAAGTGCATCAAGTGTGTGTAAAGCGGCCTAAAACCAGCAGGGAAAATCAGCTCAGACCCATTCTGAGGATACATTTCCAACACAAAGAAGAAACAAGCAGGGCAAAACAGAGAGAAATTCTTCCAAAATGCGTTCAGGGACTGGCATGCAACCAGGATTGACCACATCTACAGCCCCCGCGGCAGAAGACATAAGGCTGGACACTCTTGGGGCTGAGACGATTGGTGAGGTTGGGAAAGCAAATGCAGACCCTTGAAAGGAATCCTGCGTGCTCCCCATTCCATGGCTCCCAACTCTCCAGGTTCAACGCAATCTTCCGACAGCGAAAGCACTCATTGGAAACCCAGCGGATGCTACACCGTGGGATCGGGAAAGCTTTCTGAAACTCACCTCAGTTTTCCTCTCCTGGTGCTCGTGTTCTCCATTCAGGCCCCCTTACTAACAATCTCCCCACTTGGAGACTCGGCGCCTTTCCATGCCTCTTTCGTACCGTCTGCAATTTGTCCGCAGGATGAACTGCAAGAGGGGGAACCAATGAGAGACTCGCTGGAGGTGTTTGGTCGGGCACATGTCACTCTCATTTCCCATCACGAAGAAGAATTCACCAGCGGTTCAGCCTGCCACCGCGGATCGACAATAGGGCGTGAAGCCATCCAGCCGTGTTGCGTCCCACTCACAAAAAAGCGACTTGGGAAATGGAGCTCAGGGGCACTGCACTTCCCAAACCTGCAGAGTTCTAAACGATAACTATCGCCCCAAAATATATTGAGGTCAGGCTACGAAGAGGCGCTGAACGCAAGGCAGAACTGCAGGAAACGGATGTCAACGGGTACATCGGAATGGCCCCGATAGCACATGAAAAGCGCCAGAACGTGGACAATGATGCGGTTGGCCAAAAAGGGCGTATGCGTTTTTTCCTGAATATATTCAGGAAAAAACGCATACGCCCTTTTTGGCCAACCAAGCAACCTGGGAGAGCAAATCAGCACTACAAAGAAATCTCTCGCCCCCCCCCCCCGGGGCAAAAGGGCCAGGCGAAAAAAGTCTAAAAACCAGAAAGGCAGGACAGCCCACGGAGTCAAGGGAGCCTTGTTAAGCTGATGGGCGGGATGTCAATGGCCAACAGCCAATCTTCACAAGTGTATCCTCTTTCCCAAACCATGTAAAACACAGAACCACAGAGCATAGGGCACTTCCACACATGGGCGTTGACCTTGGGAAAATGAAAAAATCAACCAGACACAGGGACCCCAAAGTTGAGGGCTGCTGTCTTGACAAGAACCTCCACTCCGGTACACGTTTCATATCCCAGGAAAGAGCCAAGTGGACAAAGACGAGTGGACAAGTGGACAAAGACAAGTGGACAAGTGGACAAGTGGTGCTACGTAGGTCCAATGGAGTGTCACTCAGCCATGAAATCCACGTCATGAGGCTGGTAGCAGCATCCTGAGTGGATTTAGGTACGATCATCCTCAGTGAAATCAGTCCCACAAAAAAAGAAACTTATGATATCACTTATCGAGGGAATGTAAAAATCGCTCCCCATGAACGGAATCCCCAAACAGAACAGAGTCACGCTTTTAGAAAACACACTTATGCCTGCTTCAGGGGAAAGGTGAGGTGCGGTGACGCATAAAACTCGAGTTTGAAATGAGCACAGATACCCTTCCGAAAACCGAATATGGAATGGACACGACCTACTCCTTGCTCAATCAACTGGACTCACCAGACCCTGTTCATTGCACAAGTATCTATCCGACTAGTAAGCATCTTAAAAGCTAAGTCTTGATATCTCTGTGTAAGTGCATCAAGTGTGTGTAAAGCGGCCTAAAACCAGCAGGGAAAATCAGCTCAGACCCATTCTGAGGATACATTTACAACACAAAGAAGAAACAAGCAGGGCAAAACAGAGAGAAATTCTTCCAAAATGCGTTCAGGGACTGGCATGCAACCAGGATTGACCACATCTACAGCCCCCGCGGCAGAAGACATAAGGCTGGACACTCTTGGGGCTGAGACGATTGGTGAGGTTGGGAAAGCAAATGCAGACCCTTGAAAGGAATCCTGCGTGCTCCCCATTCCATGGCTCCCAACTCTCCAGGTTCAACGCAATCTTCCGACAGCGAAAGCACTCATTGGAAACCCAGCGGATGCTACACCGTGGGATCGGGAAAGCTTTCTGAAACTCACCTCAGTTTTCCTCTCCTGGTGCTCGTGTTCTCCATTCAGGCCCCCTTACTAACAATCTCCCCACTTGGAGACTCGGCGCCTTTCCATGCCTCTTTCGTACCGTCTGCAATTTGTCCGCAGGATGAACTGCAAGAGGGGGAACCAATGAGAGACTCGCTGGAGGTGTTTGGTCGGGCACATTTCACTCTCATTTCCCATCACGAAGAAGAATTCACCAGCGGTTCAGCCTGCCACCGCGGATCGACAATAGGGCGTGAAGCCATCCAGCCGTGTTGCGTCCCACTCACAAAAAAGCGACTTGGGAAATGGAGCTCAGGGGCCCTGCACTTCCCAAACCTGCAGAGTTCTAAACGATAACTATCGCCCCAAAATATATTGAGGTCAGGCTACGAAGAGGCGCTGAACGCAAGGCAGAACTGCAGGAAACGGATGTCAACGGGTACATCGGAATGGCCCCGATAGCACATGAAAAGCGCCAGAACGTGGACAATGATGCGGTTGGCCAAAAAGGGCGTATGCGTTTTTTCCTGAATATATTCAGGAAAAAACGCATACGCCCTTTTTGGCCAACCAAGCAACCTGGGAGAGCAAATCAGCACTACAAAGAAATCTCTCGCCCCCCCCCGGGGCAAAAGGGCCAGGCGAAAAAAGTCTAAAAACCAGAAAGGCAGGACAGCCCACGGAGTCAAGGGAGCCTTGTTAAGCTGATGGGCGGGATGTCAATGGCCAACAGCCAATCTTCACAAGTGTATCCTCTTTCCCAAACCATGTAAAACACAGAACCACAGAGCATAGGGCACTTCCACACATGGGCGTTGACCTTGGGAAAATGAAAAAATCAACCAGACACAGGGACCCCAAAGTTGAGGGCTGCTGTCTTGACAAGAACCTCCACTCCGGTACACGTTTCATATCCCAGGAAAGAGCCAAGTGGACAAAGACGAGTGGACAAGTGGACAAAGACAAGTGGACAAGTGGACAAGTGGTGCTACGTAGGTCCAATGGAGTGTCACTCAGCCATGAAATCCACGTCATGAGGCTGGTAGCAGCATCCTGAGTGGATTTAGGTACGATCATCCTCAGTGAAATAAGTCCCACAAAAAAAGAAACTTATGATATCACTTATCGAGGGAATGTAAAAATCGCTCCCCATGAACGGAATCCCCAAACAGAACAGAGTCACGCTTTTAGAAAACACACTTATGCCTGCTTCAGGGGAAAGGTGAGGTGCGGTGACGCATAAAACTCGAGTTTGAAATGAGCACAGATACCCTTCCGAAAACCGAATATGGAATGGACACGACCTACTCCTTGCTCAATCAACTGGACTCACCAGACCCTGTTCATTGCACAAGTATCTATCCGACTAGTAAGCATCTTAAAAGCTAAGTCTTGATATCTCTGTGTAAGTGCATCAAGTGTGTGTAAAGCGGCCTAAAACCAGCAGGGAAAATCAGCTCAGACCCATTCTGAGGATACATTTCCAACACAAAGAAGAAACAAGCAGGGCAAAACAGAGAGAAATTCTTCCAAAATGCGTTCAGGGACTGGCATGCAACCAGGATTGACCACATCTACAGCCCCCGCGGCAGAAGACATAAGGCTGGACACTCTTGGGGCTGAGACGATTGGTGAGGTTGGGAAAGCAAATGCAGACCCTTGAAAGGAATCCTGCGTGCTCCCCATTCCATGGCTCCCAACTCTCCAGGTTCAACGCAATCTTCCGACAGCGAAAGCACTCATTGGAAACCCAGCGGATGCTACACCGTGGGATCGGGAAAGCTTTCTGAAACTCACCTCAGTTTTCCTCTCCTGGTGCTCGTGTTCTCCATTCAGGCCCCCTTACTAACAATCTCCCCACTTGGAGACTCGGCGCCTTTCCATGCCTCTTTCGTACCGTCTGCAATTTGTCCGCAGGATGAACTGCAAGAGGGGGAACCAATGAGAGACTCGCTGGAGGTGTTTGGTCGGGCACATGTCACTCTCATTTCCCATCACGAAGAAGAATTCACCAGCGGTTCAGCCTGCCACCGCGGATCGACAATAGGGCGTGAAGCCATCCAGCCGTGTTGCGTCCCACTCACAAAAAAGCGACTTGGGAAATGGAGCTCAGGGGCCCTGCACTTCCCAAACCTGCAGAGTTCTAAACGATAACTATCGCCCCAAAATATATTGAGGTCAGGCTACGAAGAGGCGCTGAACGCAAGGCAGAACTGCAGGAAACGGATGTCAACGGGTACATCGGAATGGCCCCCATAGCACATGAAAAGCGCCAGAACGTGGACAATGATGCGGTTGGCCAAAAAGGGCGTATGCGTTTTTTCCTGAATATATTCAGGAAAAAACGCATACGCCCTTTTTGGCCAACCAAGCAACCTGGGAGAGCAAATCAGCACTACAAAGAAATCTCTCGCCCCCCCCCCCGGGGCAAAAGGGCCAGGCGAAAAAAGTCTAAAAACCAGAAAGGCAGGACAGCCCACGGAGTCAAGGGAGCCTTGTTAAGCTGATGGGCGGGATGTCAATGGCCAACAGCCAATCTTCACAAGTGTATCCTCTTTCCCAAACCATGTAAAACACAGAACCACAGAGCATAGGGCACTTCCACACATGGGCGTTGACCTTGGGAAAATGAAAAAATCAACCAGACACAGGGACCCCAAAGTTGAGGGCTGCTGTCTTGACAAGAACCTCCACTCCGGTACACGTTTCATATCCCAGGAAAGAGCCAAGTGGACAAAGACGAGTGGACAAGTGGACAAAGACAAGTGGACAAGTGGACAAGTGGTGCTACGTAGGTCCAATGGAGTGTCACTCAGCCATGAAATCCACGTCATGAGGCTGGTAGCAGCATCCTGAGTGGATTTAGGTACGATCATCCTCAGTGAAATAAGTCCCACAAAAAAAGAAACTTATGATATCACTTATCGAGGGAATGTAAAAATCGCTCCCCATGAACGGAATCCCCAAACAGAACAGAGTCACGCTTTTAGAAAACACACTTATGCCTGCTTCAGGGGAAAGGTGAGGTGCGGTGACGCATAAAACTCGAGTTTGAAATGAGCACAGATACCCTTCCGAAAACCGAATATGGAATGGACACGACCTACTCCTTGCTCAATCAACTGGACTCACCAGACCCTGTTCATCGCACAAGTATCTATCCGACTAGTAAGCATCTTAAAAGCTAAGTCTTGATATCTCTGTGTAAGTGCATCAAGTGTGTGTAAAGCGGCCTAAAACCAGCAGGGAAAATCAGCTCAGACCCATTCTGAGGATACATTTCCAACATAAAGAAGAAACAAGCAGGGCAAAACAGAGAGAAATTCTTCCAAAATGCGTTCAGGGACTGGCATGCAACCAGGATTGACCACATCTACAGCCCCAGCGGCAGAAGACATAAGGCTGGACACTCTTGGGGCTGAGACGATTGGTGAGGTTGGGAAAGCAAATGCAGACCCTTGAAAGGAATCCTGCGTGCTCCCCATTCCATGGCTCCCAACTCTCCAGGTTCAACGCAATCTTCCGACAGCGAAAGCACTCATTGGAAACCCAGCGGATGCTACACCGTGGGATCGGGAAAGCTTTCTGAAACTCACCTCAGTTTTCCTCTCCTGGTGCTCGTGTTCTCCATTCAGGCCCCCTTACTAACAATCTCCCCACTTGGAGACTCGGCGCCTTTCCATGCCTCTTTCGTACCGTCTGCAATTTGTCCGCAGGATGAACTGCAAGAGGGGGAACCAATGAGAGACTCGCTGGAGGTGTTTGGTCGGGCACATGTCACTCTCATTTCCCATCACGAAGAAGAATTCACCAGCGGTTCAGCCTGCCACCGCGGATCGACAATAGGGCGTGAAGCCATCCAGCCGTGTTGCGTCCCACTCACAAAAAAGCGACTTGGGAAATGGAGCTCAGGGGCCCTGCACTTCCCAAACCTGCAGAGTTCTAAACGATAACTATCGCCCCAAAATATATTGAGGTCAGGCTACGAAGAGGCGCTGAACGCAAGGCAGAACTGCAGGAAACGGATGTCAACGGGTACATCGGAATGGCCCCGATAGCACATGAAAAGCGCCAGAACGTGGACAATGATGCGGTTGGCCAAAAAGGGCGTATGCGTTTTTTCCTGAATATATTCAGGAAAAAACGCATACGCCCTTTTTGGCCAACCAAGCAACCTGGGAGAGCAAATCAGCACTACAAAGAAATCTCTCGCCCCCCCCCCGGGGGCAAAAGGGCCAGGCGAAAAAAGTCTAAAAACCAGAAAGGCAGGACAGCCCACGGAGTCAAGGGAGCCTTGTTAAGCTGATGGGCGGGATGTCAATGGCCAACAGCCAATCTTCACAAGTGTATCCTCTTTCCCAAACCATGTAAAACACAGAACCACAGAGCATAGGGCACTTCCACACATGGGCGTTGACCTTGGGAAAATGAAAAAATCAACCAGACACAGGGACCCCAAAGTTGAGGGCTGCTGTCTTGACAAGAACCTCCACTCCGGTACACGTTTCATATCCCAGGAAAGAGCCAAGTGGACAAAGACGAGTGGACAAGTGGACAAAGACAAGTGGACAAGTGGACAAGTGGTGCTACGTAGGTCCAATGGAGTGTCACTCAGCCATGAAATCCACGTCATGAGCCTGGTAGCAGCATCCTGAGTGGATTTAGGTACGATCATCCTCAGTGAAATCAGTCCCACAAAAAAAGAAACTTATGATATCACTTATCGAGGGAATGTAAAAATCGCTCCCCATGAACGGAATCCCCAAACAGAACAGAGTCACGCTTTTAGAAAACACACTTATGCCTGCTTCAGGGGAAAGGTGAGGTGCGGTGACGCATAAAACTCGAGTTTGAAATGAGCACAGATACCCTTCCGAAAACCGAATATGGAATGGACACGACCTACTCCTTGCTCAATCAACTGGACTCACCAGACCCTGTTCATTGCACAAGTATCTATCCGACTAGTAAGCATCTTAAAAGCTAAGTCTTGATATCTCTGTGTAAGTGCATCAAGTGTGTGTAAAGCGGCCTAAAACCAGCAGGGAAAATCAGCTCAGACCCATTCTGAGGATACATTTCCAACACAAAGAAGAAACAAGCAGGGCAAAACAGAGAGAAATTCTTCCAAAATGCGTTCAGGGACTGGCATGCAACCAGGATTGACCACATCTACAGCCCCAGCGGCAGAAGACATAAGGCTGGACACTCTTGGGGCTGAGACGATTGGTGAGGTTGGGAAAGCAAATGCAGACCCTTGAAAGGAATCCTGCGTGCTCCCCATTCCATGGCTCCCAACTCTCCAGGTTCAACGCAATCTTCCGACAGCGAAAGCACTCATTGGAAACCCAGCGGATGCTACACCGTGGGATCGGGAAAGCTTTCTGAAACTCACCTCAGTTTTCCTCTCCTGGTGCTCGTGTTCTCCATTCAGGCCCCCTTACTAACAATCTCCCCACTTGGAGACTCGGCGCCTTTCCATGCCTCTTTCGTACCGTCTGCAATTTGTCCGCAGGATGAACTGCAAGAGGGGGAACCAATGAGAGACTCGCTGGAGGTGTTTGGTCGGGCACATGTCACTCTCATTTCCCATCACGAAGAAGAATTCACCAGCGGTTCAGCCTGCCACCGCGGATCGACAATAGGGCGTGAAGCCATCCAGCCGTGTTGCGTCCCACTCACAAAAAAGCGACTTGGGAAATGGAGCTCAGGGGCCCTGCACTTCCCAAACCTGCAGAGTTCTAAACGATAACTATCGCCCCAAAATATATTGAGGTCAGGCTACGAAGAGGCGCTGAACGCAAGGCAGAACTGCAGGAAACGGATGTCAACGGGTACATCGGAATGGCCCCGATAGCACATGAAAAGCGCCAGAACGTGGACAATGATGCGGTTGGCCAAAAAGGGCGTATGCGTTTTTTCCTGAATATATTCAGGAAAAAACGCATACGCCCTTTTTGGCCAACCAAGCAACCTGGGAGAGCAAATCAGCACTACAAAGAAATCTCTCGCCCCCCCCCGGGGCAAAAGGGCCAGGCGAAAAAAGTCTAAAAACCAGAAAGGCAGGACAGCCCACGGAGTCAAGGGAGCCTTGTTAAGCTGATGGGCGGGATGTCAATGGCCAACAGCCAATCTTCACAAGTGTATCCTCTTTCCCAAACCATGTAAAACACAGAACCACAGAGCATAGGGCACTTCCACACATGGGCGTTGACCTTGGGAAAATGAAAAAATCAACCAGACACAGGGACCCCAAAGTTGAGGGCTGCTGTCTTGACAAGAACCTCCACTCCGGTACACGTTTCATATCCCAGGAAAGAGCCAAGTGGACAAAGACGAGTGGACAAGTGGACAAAGACAAGTGGACAAGTGGACAAGTGGTGCTACGTAGGTCCAATGGAGTGTCACTCAGCCATGAAATCCACGTCATGAGGCTGGTAGCAGCATCCTGAGTGGATTTAGGTACGATCATCCTCAGTGAAATAAGTCCCACAAAAAAAGAAACTTATGATATCACTTATCGAGGGAATGTAAAAATCGCTCCCCATGAACGGAATCCCCAAACAGAACAGAGTCACGCTTTTAGAAAACACACTTATGCCTGCTTCAGGGGAAAGGTGAGGTGCGGTGACGCATAAAACTCGAGTTTGAAATGAGCACAGATACCCTTCCGAAAACCGAATATGGAATGGACACGACCTACTCCTTGCTCAATCAACTGGACTCACCAGACCCTGTTCATTGCACAAGTATCTATCCGACTAGTAAGCATCTTAAAAGCTAAGTCTTGATATCTCTGTGTAAGTGCATCAAGTGTGTGTAAAGCGGCCTAAAACCAGCAGGGAAAATCAGCTCAGACCCATTCTGAGGATACATTTCCAACACAAAGAAGAAACAAGCAGGGCAAAACAGAGAGAAATTCTTCCAAAATGCGTTCAGGGACTGGCATGCAACCAGGATTGACCACATCTACAGCCCCCGCGGCAGAAGACATAAGGCTGGACACTCTTGGGGCTGAGACGATTGGTGAGGTTGGGAAAGCAAATGCAGACCCTTGAAAGGAATCCTGCGTGCTCCCCATTCCATGGCTCCCAACTCTCCAGGTTCAACGCAATCTTCCGACAGCGAAAGCACTCATTGGAAACCCAGCGGATGCTACACCGTGGGATCGGGAAAGCTTTCTGAAACTCACCTCAGTTTTCCTGTCCTGGTGCTCGTGTTCTCCATTCAGGCCCCCTTACTAACAATCTCCCCACTTGGAGACTCGGCGCCTTTCCATGCCTCTTTCGTACCGTCTGCAATTTGTCCGCAGGATGAACTGCAAGAGGGGGAACCAATGAGAGACTCGCTGGAGGTGTTTGGTCGGGCACATGTCACTCTCATTTCCCATCACGAAGAAGAATTCACCAGCGGTTCAGCCTGCCACCGCGGATCGACAATAGGGCGTGAAGCCATCCAGCCGTGTTGCGTCCCACTCACAAAAAAGCGACTTGGGAAATGGAGCTCAGGGGCCCTGCACTTCCCAAACCTGCAGAGTTCTAAACGATAACTATCGCCCCAAAATATATTGAGGTCAGGCTACGAAGAGGCGCTGAACGCAAGGCAGAACTGCAGGAAACGGATGTCAACGGGTACATCGGAATGGCCCCGATAGCACATGAAAAGCGCCAGAACGTGGACAATGATGCGGTTGGCCAAAAAGGGCGTATGCGTTTTTTCCTGAATATATTCAGGAAAAAACGCATACGCCCTTTTTGGCCAACCAAGCAACCTGGGAGAGCAAATCAGCACTACAAAGAAATCTCTCGCCCCCCCCCCCGGGGCAAAAGGGCCAGGCGAAAAAAGTCTAAAAACCAGAAAGGCAGGACAGCCCACGGAGTCAAGGGAGCCTTGTTAAGCTGATGGGCGGGATGTCAATGGCCAACAGCCAATCTTCACAAGTGTATCCTCTTTCCCAAACCATGTAAAACACAGAACCACAGAGCATAGGGCACTTCCACACATGGGCGTTGACCTTGGGAAAATGAAAAAATCAACCAGACACAGGGACCCCAAAGTTGAGGGCTGCTGTCTTGACAAGAACCTCCACTCCGGTACACGTTTCATATCCCAGGAAAGAGCCAAGTGGACAAAGACGAGTGGACAAGTGGACAAAGACAAGTGGACAAGTGGACAAGTGGTGCTACGTAGGTCCAATGGAGTGTCACTCAGCCATGAAATCCACGTCATGAGGCTGGTAGCAGCATCCTGAGTGGATTTAGGTACGATCATCCTCAGTGAAATAAGTCCCACAAAAAAAGAAACTTATGATATCACTTATCGAGGGAATGTAAAAATCGCTCCCCATGAACGGAATCCCCAAACAGAACAGAGTCACGCTTTTAGAAAACACACTTATGCCTGCTTCAGGGGAAAGGTGAGGTGCGGTGACGCATAAAACTCGAGTTTGAAATGAGCACAGATACCCTTCCGAAAACCGAATATGGAATGGACACGACCTACTCCTTGCTCAATCAACTGGACTCACCAGACCCTGTTCATCGCACAAGTATCTATCCGACTAGTAAGCATCTTAAAAGCTAAGTCTTGATATCTCTGTGTAAGTGCATCAAGTGTGTGTAAAGCGGCCTAAAACCAGCAGGGAAAATCAGCTCAGACCCATTCTGAGGATACATTTCCAACACAAAGAAGAAACAAGCAGGGCAAAACAGAGAGAAATTCTTCCAAAATGCGTTCAGGGACTGGCATGCAACCAGGATTGACCACATCTACAGCCCCAGCGGCAGAAGACATAAGGCTGGACACTCTTGGGGCTGAGACGATTGGTGAGGTTGGGAAAGCAAATGCAGACCCTTGAAAGGAATCCTGCGTGCTCCCCATTCCATGGCTCCCAACTCTCCAGGTTCAACGCAATCTTCCGACAGCGAAAGCACTCATTGGAAACCCAGCGGATGCTACACCGTGGGATCGGGAAAGCTTTCTGAAACTCACCTCAGTTTTCCTCTCCTGGTGCTCGTGTTCTCCATTCAGGCCCCCTTACTAACAATCTCCCCACTTGGAGACTCGGCGCCTTTCCATGCCTCTTTCGTACCGTCTGCAATTTGTCCGCAGGATGAACTGCAAGAGGGGGAACCAATGAGAGACTCGCTGGAGGTGTTTGGTCGGGCACATGTCACTCTCATTTCCCATCACGAAGAAGAATTCACCAGCGGTTCAGCCTGCCACCGCGGATCGACAATAGGGCGTGAAGCCATCCAGCCGTGTTGCGTCCCACTCACAAAAAAGCGACTTGGGAAATGGAGCTCAGGGGCCCTGCACTTCCCAAACCTGCAGAGTTCTAAACGATAACTATCGCCCCAAAATATATTGAGGTCAGGCTACGAAGAGGCGCTGAACGCAAGGCAGAACTGCAGGAAACGGATGTCAACGGGTACATCGGAATGGCCCCCATAGCACATGAAAAGCGCCAGAACGTGGACAATGATGCGGTTGGCCAAAAAGGGCGTATGCGTTTTTTCCTGAATATATTCAGGAAAAAACGCATACGCCCTTTTTGGCCAACCAAGCAACCTGGGAGAGCAAATCAGCACTACAAAGAAATCTCTCGCCCCCCCCCCCGGGGCAAAAGGGCCAGGCGAAAAAAGTCTAAAAACCAGAAAGGCAGGACAGCCCACGGAGTCAAGGGAGCCTTGTTAAGCTGATGGGCGGGATGTCAATGGCCAACAGCCAATCTTCACAAGTGTATCCTCTTTCCCAAACCATGTAAAACACAGAACCACAGAGCATAGGGCACTTCCACACATGGGCGTTGACCTTGGGAAAATGAAAAAATCAACCAGACACAGGGACCCCAAAGTTGAGGGCTGCTGTCTTGACAAGAACCTCCACTCCGGTACACGTTTCATATCCCAGGAAAGAGCCAAGTGGACAAAGACGAGTGGACAAGTGGACAAAGACAAGTGGACAAGTGGACAAGTGGTGCTACGTAGGTCCAATGGAGTGTCACTCAGCCATGAAATCCACGTCATGAGGCTGGTAGCAGCATCCTGAGTGGATTTAGGTACGATCATCCTCAGTGAAATCAGTCCCACAAAAAAAGAAACTTATGATATCACTTATCGAGGGAATGTAAAAATCGCTCCCCATGAACGGAATCCCCAAACAGAACAGAGTCACGCTTTTAGAAAACACACTTATGCCTGCTTCAGGGGAAAGGTGAGGTGCGGTGACGCATAAAACTCGAGTTTGAAATGAGCACAGATACCCTTCCGAAAACCGAATATGGAATGGACACGACCTACTCCTTGCTCAATCAACTGGACTCACCAGACCCTGTTCATCGCACAAGTATCTATCCGACTAGTAAGCATCTTAAAAGCTAAGTCTTGATATCTCTGTGTAAGTGCATCAAGTGTGTGTAAAGCGGCCTAAAACCAGCAGGGAAAATCAGCTCAGACCCATTCTGAGGATACATTTCCAACATAAAGAAGAAACAAGCAGGGCAAAACAGAGAGAAATTCTTCCAAAATGCGTTCAGGGACTGGCATGCAACCAGGATTGACCACATCTACAGCCCCAGCGGCAGAAGACATAAGGCTGGACACTCTTGGGGCTGAGACGATTGGTGAGGTTGGGAAAGCAAATGCAGACCCTTGAAAGGAATCCTGCGTGCTCCCCATTCCATGGCTCCCAACTCTCCAGGTTCAACGCAATCTTCCGACAGCGAAAGCACTCATTGGAAACCCAGCGGATGCTACACCGTGGGATCGGGAAAGCTTTCTGAAACTCACCTCAGTTTTCCTCTCCTGGTGCTCGTGTTCTCCATTCAGGCCCCCTTACTAACAATCTCCCCACTTGGAGACTCGGCGCCTTTCCATGCCTCTTTCGTACCGTCTGCAATTTGTCCGCAGGATGAACTGCAAGAGGGGGAACCAATGAGAGACTCGCTGGAGGTGTTTGGTCGGGCACATGTCACTCTCATTTCCCATCACGAAGAAGAATTCACCAGCGGTTCAGCCTGCCACCGCGGATCGACAATAGGGCGTGAAGCCATCCAGCCGTGTTGCGTCCCACTCACAAAAAAGCGACTTGGGAAATGGAGCTCAGGGGCCCTGCACTTCCCAAACCTGCAGAGTTCTAAACGATAACTATCGCCCCAAAGTATATTGAGCGCGGGCTACGAAGAGGCGCTGAACGCAAGGCAGAACTGCAGGAAACGGATGTCAACGGGTACATCACAATGGCCCCGATAGCACATGAATAGCGCCCGAACGTGGACAATGATGCGGTTGGCCAAAAAGGGCGTATGCGTTTTTTCCTGAATATATTCAGGAAAAAACGCATACGCCCTTTTTGGCCAACCAAGCAACCTGGGAGAGCAAATCAGCACTACAAAGAAATCTCTCGCCCCCCCCCCCCGGGGCAAAAGGGCCAGGCGAAAAAAGTCTAAAAACCAGAAAGGCAGGACAGCCCACGGAGTCAAGGGAGCCTTGTTAAGCTGATGGGCGGGATGTCAATGGCCAACAGCCAATCTTCACAAGTGTATCCTCTTTCCCAAACCATGTAAAACACAGAACCACAGAGCATAGGGCACTTCCACACATGGGCGTTGACCTTGGGAAAATGAAAAAATCAACCAGACACAGGGACCCCAAAGTTGAGGGCTGCTGTCTTGACAAGAACCTCCACTCCGGTACACGTTTCATATCCCAGGAAAGAGCCAAGTGGACAAAGACGAGTGGACAAGTGGACAAAGACAAGTGGACAAGTGGACAAGTGGTGCTACGTAGGTCCAATGGAGTGTCACTCAGCCATGAAATCCACGTCATGAGGCTGGTAGCAGCATCCTGAGTGGATTTAGGTACGATCATCCTCAGTGAAATCAGTCCCACAAAAAAAGAAACTTATGATATCACTTATCGAGGGAATGTAAAAATCGCTCCCCATGAACGGAATCCCCAAACAGAACAGAGTCACGCTTTTAGAAAACACACTTATGCCTGCTTCAGAGGAAAGGTGAGGTGCGGTGACGCATAAAACTCGAGTTTGAAATGAGCACAGATAACCTTCCGAAAACCGAATATGGAATGGACACGACCTACTCCTTGCTCAATCAACTGGACTCACCAGACCCTGTTCATCGCACAAGTATCTATCCGACTAGTAAGCATCTTAAAAGCTAAGTCTTGATATCTCTGTGTAAGTGCATCAAGTGTGTGTAAAGCGGCCTAAAACCAGCAGGGAAAATCAGCTCAGACCCATTCTGAGGATACATTTCCAACACAAAGAAGAAACAAGCAGGGCAAAACAGAGAGAAATTCTTCCAAAATGCGTTCAGGGACTGGCATGCAACCAGGATTGACCACATCTACAGCCCCAGCGGCAGAAGACATAAGGCTGGACACTCTTGGGGCTGAGACGATTGGTGAGGTTGGGAAAGCAAATGCAGACCCTTGAAAGGAATCCTGCGTGCTCCCCATTCCATGGCTCCCAACTCTCCAGGTTCAACGCAATCTTCCGACAGCGAAAGCACTCATTGGAAACCCAGCGGATGCTACACCGTGGGATCGGGAAAGCTTTCTGAAACTCACCTCAGTTTTCCTCTCCTGGTGCTCGTGTTCTCCATTCAGGCCCCCTTACTAACAATCTCCCCACTTGGAGACTCGGCGCCTTTCCATGCCTCTTTCGTACCGTCTGCAATTTGTCCGCAGGATGAACTGCAAGAGGGGGAACCAATGAGAGACTCGCTGGAGGTGTTTGGTCGGGCACATGTCACTCTCATTTCCCATCACGAAGAAGAATTCACCAGCGGTTCAGCCTGCCACCGCGGATCGACAATAGGGCGTGAAGCCATCCAGCCGTGTTGCGTCCCACTCACAAAAAAGCGACTTGGGAAATGGAGCTCAGGGGCCCTGCACTTCCCAAACCTGCAGAGTTCTAAACGATAACTATCGCCCCAAAATATATTGAGGTCAGGCTACGAAGAGGCGCTGAACGCAAGGCAGAACTGCAGGAAACGGATGTCAACGGGTACATCGGAATGGCCCCCATAGCACATGAAAAGCGCCAGAACGTGGACAATGATGCGGTTGGCCAAAAAGGGCGTATGCGTTTTTTCCTGAATATATTCAGGAAAAAACGCATACGCCCTTTTTGGCCAACCAAGCAACCTGGGAGAGCAAATCAGCACTACAAAGAAATCTCTCGCCCCCCCCCCGGGGCAAAAGGGCCAGGCGAAAAAAGTCTAAAAACCAGAAAGGCAGGACAGCCCACGGAGTCAAGGGAGCCTTGTTAAGCTGATGGGCGGGATGTCAATGGCCAACAGCCAATCTTCACAAGTGTATCCTCTTTCCCAAACCATGTAAAACACAGAACCACAGAGCATAGGGCACTTCCACACATGGGCGTTGACCTTGGGAAAATGAAAAAATCAACCAGACACAGGGACCCCAAAGTTGAGGGCTGCTGTCTTGACAAGAACCTCCACTCCGGTACACGTTTCATATCCCAGGAAAGAGCCAAGTGGACAAAGACGAGTGGACAAGTGGACAAAGACAAGTGGACAAGTGGACAAGTGGTGCTACGTAGGTCCAATGGAGTGTCACTCAGCCATGAAATCCACGTCATGAGGCTGGTAGCAGCATCCTGAGTGGATTTAGGTACGATCATCCTCAGTGAAATCAGTCCCACAAAAAAAGAAACTTATGATATCACTTATCGAGGGAATGTAAAAATCGCTCCCCATGAACGGAATCCCCAAACAGAACAGAGTCACGCTTTTAGAAAACACACTTATGCCTGCTTCAGGGGAAAGGTGAGGTGCGGTGACGCATAAAACTCGAGTTTGAAATGAGCACAGATACCCTTCCGAAAACCGAATATGGAATGGACACGACCTACTCCTTGCTCAATCAACTGGACTCACCAGACCCTGTTCATCGCACAAGTATCTATCCGACTAGTAAGCATCTTAAAAGCTAAGTCTTGATATCTCTGTGTAAGTGCATCAAGTGTGTGTAAAGCGGCCTAAAACCAGCAGGGAAAATCAGCTCAGACCCATTCTGAGGATACATTTCCAACATAAAGAAGAAACAAGCAGGGCAAAACAGAGAGAAATTCTTCCAAAATGCGTTCAGGGACTGGCATGCAACCAGGATTGACCACATCTACAGCCCCAGCGGCAGAAGACATAAGGCTGGACACTCTTGGGGCTGAGACGATTGGTGAGGTTGGGAAAGCAAATGCAGACCCTTGAAAGGAATCCTGCGTGCTCCCCATTCCATGGCTCCCAACTCTCCAGGTTCAACGCAATCTTCCGACAGCGAAAGCACTCATTGGAAACCCAGCGGATGCTACACCGTGGGATCGGGAAAGCTTTCTGAAACTCACCTCAGTTTTCCTCTCCTGGTGCTCGTGTTCTCCATTCAGGCCCCCTTACTAACAATCTCCCCACTTGGAGACTCGGCGCCTTTCCATGCCTCTTTCGTACCGTCTGCAATTTGTCCGCAGGATGAACTGCAAGAGGGGGAACCAATGAGAGACTCGCTGGAGGTGTTTGGTCGGGCACATGTCACTCTCATTTCCCATCACGAAGAAGAATTCACCAGCGGTTCAGCCTGCCACCGCGGATCGACAATAGGGCGTGAAGCCATCCAGCCGTGTTGCGTCCCACTCACAAAAAAGCGACTTGGGAAATGGAGCTCAGGGGCCCTGCACTTCCCAAACCTGCAGAGTTCTAAACGATAACTATCGCCCCAAAGTATATTGAGCGCGGGCTACGAAGAGGCGCTGAACGCAAGGCAGAACTGCAGGAAACGGATGTCAACGGGTACATCACAATGGCCCCGATAGCACATGAATAGCGCCCGAACGTGGACAATGATGCGGTTGGCCAAAAAGGGCGTATGCGTTTTTTCCTGAATATATTCAGGAAAAAACGCATACGCCCTTTTTGGCCAACCAAGCAACCTGGGAGAGCAAATCAGCACTACAAAGAAATCTCTCGCCCCCCCCCCCCGGGGCAAAAGGGCCAGGCGAAAAAAGTCTAAAAACCAGAAAGGCAGGACAGCCCACGGAGTCAAGGGAGCCTTGTTAAGCTGATGGGCGGGATGTCAATGGCCAACAGCCAATCTTCACAAGTGTATCCTCTTTCCCAAACCATGTAAAACACAGAACCACAGAGCATAGGGCACTTCCACACATGGGCGTTGACCTTGGGAAAATGAAAAAATCAACCAGACACAGGGACCCCAAAGTTGAGGGCTGCTGTCTTGACAAGAACCTCCACTCCGGTACACGTTTCATATCCCAGGAAAGAGCCAAGTGGACAAAGACGAGTGGACAAGTGGACAAAGACAAGTGGACAAGTGGACAAGTGGTGCTACGTAGGTCCAATGGAGTGTCACTCAGCCATGAAATCCACGTCATGAGGCTGGTAGCAGCATCCTGAGTGGATTTAGGTACGATCATCCTCAGTGAAATCAGTCCCACAAAAAAAGAAACTTATGATATCACTTATCGAGGGAATGTAAAAATCGCTCCCCATGAACGGAATCCCCAAACAGAACAGAGTCACGCTTTTAGAAAACACACTTATGCCTGCTTCAGGGGAAAGGTGAGGTGCGGTGACGCATAAAACTCGAGTTTGAAATGAGCACAGATACCCTTCCGAAAACCGAATATGGAATGGACACGACCTACTCCTTGCTCAATCAACTGGACTCACCAGACCCTGTTCATCGCACAAGTATCTATCCGACTAGTAAGCATCTTAAAAGCTAAGTCTTGATATCTCTGTGTAAGTGCATCAAGTGTGTGTAAAGCGGCCTAAAACCAGCAGGGAAAATCAGCTCAGACCCATTCTGAGGATACATTTCCAACATAAAGAAGAAACAAGCAGGGCAAAACAGAGAGAAATTCTTCCAAAATGCGTTCAGGGACTGGCATGCAACCAGGATTGACCACATCTACAGCCCCAGCGGCAGAAGACATAAGGCTGGACACTCTTGGGGCTGAGACGATTGGTGAGGTTGGGAAAGCAAATGCAGACCCTTGAAAGGAATCCTGCGTGCTCCCCATTCCATGGCTCCCAACTCTCCAGGTTCAACGCAATCTTCCGACAGCGAAAGCACTCATTGGAAACCCAGCGGATGCTACACCGTGGGATCGGGAAAGCTTTCTGAAACTCACCTCAGTTTTCCTCTCCTGGTGCTCGTGTTCTCCATTCAGGCCCCCTTACTAACAATCTCCCCACTTGGAGACTCGGCGCCTTTCCATGCCTCTTTCGTACCGTCTGCAATTTGTCCGCAGGATGAACTGCAAGAGGGGGAACCAATGAGAGACTCGCTGGAGGTGTTTGGTCGGGCACATGTCACTCTCATTTCCCATCACGAAGAAGAATTCACCAGCGGTTCAGCCTGCCACCGCGGATCGACAATAGGGCGTGAAGCCATCCAGCCGTGTTGCGTCCCACTCACAAAAAAGCGACTTGGGAAATGGAGCTCAGGGGCCCTGCACTTCCCAAACCTGCAGAGTTCTAAACGATAACTATCGCCCCAAAGTATATTGAGCGCGGGCTACGAAGAGGCGCTGAACGCAAGGCAGAACTGCAGGAAACGGATGTCAACGGGTACATCACAATGGCCCCGATAGCACATGAATAGCGCCCGAACGTGGACAATGATGCGGTTGGCCAAAAAGGGCGTATGCGTTTTTTCCTGAATATATTCAGGAAAAAACGCATACGCCCTTTTTGGCCAACCAAGCAACCTGGGAGAGCAAATCAGCACTACAAAGAAATCTCTCGCCCCCCCCCCCCCCGGGGCAAAAGGGCCAGGCGAAAAAAGTCTAAAAACCAGAAAGGCAGGACAGCCCACGGAGTCAAGGGAGCCTTGTTAAGCTGATGGGCGGGATGTCAATGGCCAACAGCCAATCTTCACAAGTGTATCCTCTTTCCCAAACCATGTAAAACACAGAACCACAGAGCATAGGGCACTTCCACACATGGGCGTTGACCTTGGGAAAATGAAAAAATCAACCAGACACAGGGACCCCAAAGTTGAGGGCTGCTGTCTTGACAAGAACCTCCACTCCGGTACACGTTTCATATCCCAGGAAAGAGCCAAGTGGACAAAGACGAGTGGACAAGTGGACAAAGACAAGTGGACAAGTGGACAAGTGGTGCTACGTAGGTCCAATGGAGTGTCACTCAGCCATGAAATCCACGTCATGAGGCTGGTAGCAGCATCCTGAGTGGATTTAGGTACGATCATCCTCAGTGAAATCAGTCCCACAAAAAAAGAAACTTATGATATCACTTATCGAGGGAATGTAAAAATCGCTCCCCATGAACGGAATCCCCAAACAGAACAGAGTCACGCTTTTAGAAAACACACTTATGCCTGCTTCAGGGGAAAGGTGAGGTGCGGTGACGCATAAAACTCGAGTTTGAAATGAGCACAGATACCCTTCCGAAAACCGAATATGGAATGGACACGACCTACTCCTTGCTCAATCAACTGGACTCACCAGACCCTGTTCATCGCACAAGTATCTATCCGACTAGTAAGCATCTTAAAAGCTAAGTCTTGATATCTCTGTGTAAGTGCATCAAGTGTGTGCAAAGCGGCCTAAAACCAGCAGGGAAAATCAGCTCAGACCCATTCTGAGGATACATTTCCAACACAAAGAAGAAACAAGCAGGGCAAAACAGAGAGAAATTCTTCCAAAATGCGTTCAGGGACTGGCATGCAACCAGGATTGACCACATCTACAGCCCCAGCGGCAGAAGACATAAGGCTGGACACTCTTGGGGCTGAGACGATTGGTGAGGTTGGGAAAGCAAATGCAGACCCTTGAAAGGAATCCTGCGTGCTCCCCATTCCATGGCTCCCAACTCTCCAGGTTCAACGCAATCTTCCGACAGCGAAAGCACTCATTGGAAACCCAGCGGATGCTACACCGTGGGATCGGGAAAGCTTTCTGAAACTCACCTCAGTTTTCCTCTCCTGGTGCTCGTGTTCTCCATTCAGGCCCCCTTACTAACAATCTCCCCACTTGGAGACTCGGCGCCTTTCCATGCCTCTTTCGTACCGTCTGCAATTTGTCCGCAGGATGAACTGCAAGAGGGGGAACCAATGAGAGACTCGCTGGAGGTGTTTGGTCGGGCACATGTCACTCTCATTTCCCATCACGAAGAAGAATTCACCAGCGGTTCAGCCTGCCACCGCGGATCGACAATAGGGCGTGAAGCCATCCAGCCGTGTTGCGTCCCACTCACAAAAAAGCGACTTGGGAAATGGAGCTCAGGGGCCCTGCACTTCCCAAACCTGCAGAGTTCTAAACGATAACTATCGCCCCAAAATATATTGAGCGCAGGCTACGAAGAGGCGCTGAACGCAAGGCAGAACTGCAGGAAACGGATGTCAACGGGTACATCAGAATGGCCCCGATAGCACATGAAAAGCGCCCGAACGTGGACAATGATGCGGTTGGCCAAAAAGGGCGTATGCGTTTTTTCCTGAATATATTCAGGAAAAAACGCATACGCCCTTTTTGGCCAACCAAGCAACCTGGGAGAGCAAATCAGCACTACAAAGAAATCTCTCGCCCCCCCCCCGGGGCAAAAGGGCCAGGCGAAAAAAGTCTAAAAACCAGAAAGGCAGGACAGCCCACGGAGTCAAGGGAGCCTTGTTAAGCTGATGGGCGGGATGTCAATGGCCAACAGCCAATCTTCACAAGTGTATCCTCTTTCCCAAACCATGTAAAACACAGAACCACAGAGCATAGGGCACTTCCACACATGGGCGTTGACCTTGGGAAAATGAAAAAATCAACCAGACACAGGGACCCCAAAGTTGAGGGCTGCTGTCTTGACAAGAACCTCCACTCCGGTACACGTTTCATATCCCAGGAAAGAGCCAAGTGGACAAAGACGAGTGGACAAGTGGACAAAGACAAGTGGACAAGTGGACAAGTGGTGCTACGTAGGTCCAATGGAGTGTCACTCAGCCATGAAATCCACGTCATGAGGCTGGTAGCAGCATCCTGAGTGGATTTAGGTACGATCATCCTCAGTGAAATCAGTCCCACAAAAAAAGAAACTTATGATATCACTTATCGAGGGAATGTAAAAATCGCTCCCCATGAACGGAATCCCCAAACAGAACAGAGTCACGCTTTTAGAAAACACACTTATGCCTGCTTCAGGGGAAAGGTGAGGTGCGGTGACGCATAAAACTCGAGTTTGAAATGAGCACAGATACCCTTCCGAAAACCGAATATGGAATGGACACGACCTACTCCTTGCTCAATCAACTGGACTCACCAGACCCTGTTCATCGCACAAGTATCTATCCGACTAGTAAGCATCTTAAAAGCTAAGTCTTGATATCTCTGTGTAAGTGCATCTAGGGTGTGTAAAGCGGCCTAAAACCAGCAGGGAAAATCAGCTCAGACCCATTCTGAGGATACATTTCCAACACAAAGAAGAAACAAGCAGGGCAAAACAGAGAGAAATTCTTCCAAAATGCGTTCAGGGACTGGCATGCAACCAGGATTGACCACATCTACAGCCCCAGCGGCAGAAGACATAAGGCTGGACACTCTTGGGGCTGAGACGATTGGTGAGGTTGGGAAAGCAAATGCAGACCCTTGAAAGGAATCCTGCGTGCTCCCCATTCCATGGGTCCCAACTCTCCAGGTTCAACGCAATCTTCCGACAGCGAAAGCACTCATTGGAAACCCAGCGGATGCTACACAGTGGGATCGGGAAAGCTTTCTGAAACTCACCTCAGTTTTCCTCTCCTGGTGCTCGTGCTCTCCATTCAGGCCCCCTTACTAACAATCTCCCCACTTGGAGACTCGGCGCCTTTCCATGCCTCTTTCGTACCGTCTGCAATTTGTCCGCAGGATGAACTGCAAGAGGGGGAACCAATGAGAGACTCGCTGGAGGTGTTTGGTCGGGCACATGTCACTCTCATTTCCCATCACGAAGAAGAATTCACCAGCGGTTCAGCCTGCCACCGCGGATCGACAATAGGGCGTGAAGCCATCCAGCCGTGTTGCGTCCCACTCACAAAAAAGCGACTTGGGAAATGGAGCTCAGGGGCCCTGCACTTCCCAAACCTGCAGAGTTCTAAACGATAACTATCGCCCCAAAATATATTGAGCGCAGGCTACGAAGAGGCGCTGAACGCAAGGCAGAACTGCAGGAAACGGATGTCAACGGGTACATCGGAATGGCCCCGATAGCACATGAAAAGCGCCAGAACGTGGACAATGATGCGGTTGGCCAAAAAGGGCGTATGCGTTTTTTCCTGAATATATTCAGGAAAAAACGCATACGCCCTTTTTGGCCAACCAAGCAACCTGGGAGAGCAAATCAGCACTACAAAGAAATCTCTCGCCCCCCCCCCCCGGGGCAAAAGGGCCAGGCGAAAAAAGTCTAAAAACCAGAAAGGCAGGACAGCCCACGGAGTCAAGGGAGCCTTGTTAAGCTGATGGGCGGGATGTCAATGGCCAACAGCCAATCTTCACAAGTGTATCCTCTTTCCCAAACCATGTAAAACACAGAACCACAGAGCATAGGGCACTTCCACACATGGGCGTTGACCTTGGGAAAATGAAAAAATCAACCAGACA
The DNA here is from genome assembly GCF_026419965.1 of Kogia breviceps. NCBI lineage: Eukaryota > Metazoa > Chordata > Mammalia > Artiodactyla > Physeteridae > Kogia > Kogia breviceps. The sequence continues at coordinate 12,256 of NW_026711630.1, read as the reverse complement.
CAGGGACCCCAAAGTTGAGGGCTGCTGTCTTGACAAGAACCTCCACTCCGGTACACGTTTCATATCCCAGGAAAGAGCCAAGTGGACAAAGACGAGTGGACAAGTGGACAAAGACAAGTGGACAAGTGGACAAGTGGTGCTACGTAGGTCCAATGGAGTGTCACTCAGCCATGAAATCCACGTCATGAGGCTGGTAGCAGCATCCTGAGTGGATTTAGGTACGATCATCCTCAGTGAAATCAGTCCCACAAAAAAAGAAACTTATGATATCACTTATCGAGGGAATGTAAAAATCGCTCCCCATGAACGGAATCCCCAAACAGAACAGAGTCACGCTTTTAGAAAACACACTTATGCCTGCTTCAGGGGAAAGGTGAGGTGCGGTGACGCATAAAACTCGAGTTTGAAATGAGCACAGATACCCTTCCGAAAACCGAATATGGAATGGACACGACCTACTCCTTGCTCAATCAACTGGACTCACCAGACCCTGTTCATCGCACAAGTATCTATCCGACTAGTAAGCATCTTAAAAGCTAAGTCTTGATATCTCTGTGTAAGTGCATCAAGGGTGTGTAAAGCGGCCTAAAACCAGCAGGGAAAATCAGCTCAGACCCATTCTGAGGATACATTTCCAACACAAAGAAGAAACAAGCAGGGCAAAACAGAGAGAAATTCTTCCAAAATGCGTTCAGGGACTGGCATGCAACCAGGATTGACCACATCTACAGCCCCAGCGGCAGAAGACATAAGGCTGGACACTCTTGGGGCTGAGACGATTGGTGAGGTTGGGAAAGCAAATGCAGACCCTTGAAAGGAATCCTGCGTGCTCCCCATTCCATGGCTCCCAACTCTCCAGGTTCAACGCAATCTTCCGACAGCGAAAGCACTCATTGGAAACCCAGCGGATGCTACACCGTGGGATCGGGAAAGCTTTCTGAAACTCACCTCAGTTTTCCTCTCCTGGTGCTCGTGTTCTCCATTCAGGCCCCCTTACTAACAATCTCCCCACTTGGAGCCTCGGCGCCTTTCCATGCCTCTTTCGTACCGTCTGCAATTTGTCCGCAGGATGAACTGCAAGAGGGGGAACCAATGAGAGACTCGCTGGAGGTGTTTGGTCGGGCACATGTCACTCTCATTTCCCATCACGAAGAAGAATTCACCAGCGGTTAAGCCTGCAACCGCGGATCGACAATAGGGCGTGAAGCCATCCAGCCGTGTTGCGTCCCACTCACAAAAAAGCGACTTGGGAAATGGAGCTCAGGGGCACTGCACTTCCCAAACCTGCAGAGTTCTAAACGATAACTATCGCCCCAAAATATATTGAGGGCAGGCTACGAAGAGGCGCTGAACGCAAGGCAGAACTGCAGGAAACGGATGTCAACGGGTACATCGGAATGGCCCCGATAGCACATGAAAAGCGCCAGAACGTGGACAATGATGCGGTTGGCCAAAAAGGGCGTATGCGTTTTTTCCTGAATATATTCAGGAAAAAACGCATACGCCCTTTTTGGCCAACCAAGCAACCTGGGAGAGCAAATCAGCACTACAAAGAAATCTCTCGCCCCCCCCCCCGGGGCAAAAGGGCCAGGCGAAAAAAGTCTAAAAACCAGAAAGGCAGGACAGCCCACGGAGTCAAGGGAGCCTTGTTAAGCTGATGGGCGGGATGTCAATGGCCAACAGCCAATCTTCACAAGTGTATCCTCTTTCCCAAACCATGTAAAACACAGAACCACAGAGCATAGGGCACTTCCACACATGGGCGTTGACCTTGGGAAAATGAAAAAATCAACCAGACACAGGGACCCCAAAGTTGAGGGCTGCTGTCTTGACAAGAACCTCCACTCCGGTACACGTTTCATATCCCAGGAAAGAGCCAAGTGGACAAAGACGAGTGGACAAGTGGACAAAGACAAGTGGACAAGTGGACAAGTGGTGCTACGTAGGTCCAATGGAGTGTCACTCAGCCATGAAATCCACGTCATGAGGCTGGTAGCAGCATCCTGAGTGGATTTAGGTACGATCATCCTCAGTGAAATAAGTCCCACAAAAAAAGAAACTTATGATATCACTTATCGAGGGAATGTAAAAATCGCTCCCCATGAACGGAATCCCCAAACAGAACAGAGTCACGCTTTTAGAAAACACACTTATGCCTGCTTCAGGGGAAAGGTGAGGTGCGGTGACGCATAAAACTCGAGTTTGAAATGAGCACAGATACCCTTCCGAAAACCGAATATGGAATGGACACGACCTACTCCTTGCTCAATCAACTGGACTCACCAGACCCTGTTCATCGCACAAGTATCTATCCGACTAGTAAGCATCTTAAAAGCTAAGTCTTGATATCTCTGTGTAAGTGCATCAAGTGTGTGTAAAGCGGCCTAAAACCAGCAGGGAAAATCAGCTCAGACCCATTCTGAGGATACATTTCCAACACAAAGAAGAAACAAGCAGGGCAAAACAGAGAGAAATTCTTCCAAAATGCGTTCAGGGACTGGCATGCAACCAGGATTGACCACATCTACAGCCCCAGCGGCAGAAGACATAAGGCTGGACACTCTTGGGGCTGAGACGATTGGTGAGGTTGGGAAAGCAAATGCAGACCCTTGAAAGGAATCCTGCGTGCTCCCCATTCCATGGCTCCCAACTCTCCAGGTTCAACGCAATCTTCCGACAGCGAAAGCACTCATTGGAAACCCAGCGGATGCTACACCGTGGGATCGGGAAAGCTTTCTGAAACTCACCTCAGTTTTCCTCTCCTGGTGCTCGTGCTCTCCATTCAGGCCCCCTTACTAACAATCTCCCCACTTGGAGACTCGGCGCCTTTCCATGCCTCTTTCGTACCGTCTGCAATTTGTCCGCAGGATGAACTGCAAGAGGGGGAACCAATGAGAGACTCGCTGGAGGTGTTTGGTCGGGCACATGTCACTCTCATTTCCCATCACGAAGAAGAATTCACCAGCGGTTCAGCCTGCCACTGCGGATCGACAATAGGGCGTCAAGCCATCCAGCCGTGTTGCGTCCCACTCACAAAAAAGCGACTTGGGAAATGGAGCTCAGGGGCCCTGCACTTCCCAAACCTGCAGAGTTCTAAACGATAACTATCGCCCCAAAATATATTGAGCGCAGGCTACGAAGAGGCGCTGAACGCAAGGCAGAACTGCAGGAAACGGATGTCAACGGGTACATCGGAATGGCCCCGATAGCACATGAAAAGCGCCAGAACGTGGACAATGATGCGGTTGGCCAAAAAGGGCGTATGCGTTTTTTCCTGAATATATTCAGGAAAAAACGCATACGCCCTTTTTGGCCAACCAAGCAACCTGGGAGAGCAAATCAGCACTACAAAGAAATCTCTCGCCCCCCCCCCCGGGGCAAAAGGGCCAGGCGAAAAAAGTCTAAAAACCAGAAAGGCAGGACAGCCCACGGAGTCAAGGGAGCCTTGTTAAGCTGATGGGCGGGATGTCAATGGCCAACAGCCAATCTTCACAAGTGTATCCTCTTTCCCAAACCATGTAAAACACAGAACCACAGAGCATAGGGCACTTCCACACATGGGCGTTGACCTTGGGAAAATGAAAAAATCAACCAGACACAGGGACCCCAAAGTTGAGGGCTGCTGTCTTGACAAGAACCTCCACTCCGGTACACGTTTCATATCCCAGGAAAGAGCCAAGTGGACAAAGACGAGTGGACAAGTGGACAAAGACAAGTGGACAAGTGGACAAGTGGTGCTACGTAGGTCCAATGGAGTGTCACTCAGCCATGAAATCCACGTCATGAGGCTGGTAGCAGCATCCTGAGTGGATTTAGGTACGATCATCCTCAGTGAAATAAGTCCCACAAAAAAAGAAACTTATGATATCACTTATCGAGGGAATGTAAAAATCGCTCCCCATGAACGGAATCCCCAAACAGAACAGAGTCACGCTTTTAGAAAACACACTTATGCCTGCTTCAGGGGAAAGGTGAGGTGCGGTGACGCATAAAACTCGAGTTTGAAATGAGCACAGATACCCTTCCGAAAACCGAATATGGAATGGACACGACCTACTCCTTGCTCAATCAACTGGACTCACCAGACCCTGTTCATCGCACAAGTATCTATCCGACTAGTAAGCATCTTAAAAGCTAAGTCTTGATATCTCTGTGTAAGTGCATCAAGTGTGTGTAAAGCGGCCTAAAACCAGCAGGGAAAATCAGCTCAGACCCATTCTGAGGATACACTTCCAACACAAAGAAGAAACAAGCAGGGCAAAACAGAGAGAAATTCTTCCAAAATGCGTTCAGGGACTGGCATGCAACCAGGATTGACCACATCTACAGCCCCAGCGGCAGAAGACATAAGGCTGGACACTCTTGGGGCTGAGACGATTGGTGAGGTTGGGAAAGCAAATGCAGACCCTTGAAAGGAATCCTGCGTGCTCCCCATTCCATGGCTCCCAACTCTCCAGGTTCAACGCAATCTTCCGACAGCGAAAGCACTCATTGGAAACCCAGCGGATGCTACACCGTGGGATCGGGAAAGCTTTCTGAAACTCACCTCAGTTTTCCTCTCCTGGTGCTCGTGTTCTCCATTCAGGCCCCCTTACTAACAATCTCCCCACTTGGAGACTCGGCGCCTTTCCATGCCTCTTTCGTACCGTCTGCAATTTGTCCGCAGGATGAACTGCAAGAGGGGGAACCAATGAGAGACTCGCTGGAGGTGTTTGGTCGGGCACATGTCACTCTCATTTCCCATCACGAAGAAGAATTCACCAGCGGTTCAGCCTGCAACCGCGGATCGACAATAGGGCGTGAAGCCATCCAGCCGTGTTGCGTCCCACTCACAAAAAAGCGACTTGGGAAATGGAGCTCAGGGGCCCTGCACTTCCCAAACCTGCAGAGTTCTAAACGATAACTATCGCCCCAAAATATATTGAGGTCAGGCTACGAAGAGGCGCTGAACGCAAGGCAGAACTGCAGGAAACGGATGTCAACGGGTACATCGGAATGGCCCCGATAGCACATGAAAAGCGCCAGAACGTGGACAATGATGCGGTTGGCCAAAAAGGGCGTATGCGTTTTTTCCTGAATATATTCAGGAAAAAACGCATACGCCCTTTTTGGCCAACCAAGCAACCTGGGAGAGCAAATCAGCACTACAAAGAAATCTCTCGCCCCCCCCCCCCGGGGCAAAAGGGCCAGGCGAAAAAAGTCTAAAAACCAGAAAGGCAGGACAGCCCACGGAGTCAAGGGAGCCTTGTTAAGCTGATGGGCGGGATGTCAATGGCCAACAGCCAATCTTCACAAGTGTATCCTCTTTCCCAAACCATGTAAAACACAGAACCACAGAGCATAGGGCACTTCCACACATGGGCGTTGACCTTGGGAAAATGAAAAAATCAACCAGACACAGGGACCCCAAAGTTGAGGGCTGCTGTCTTGACAAGAACCTCCACTCCGGTACACGTTTCATATCCCAGGAAAGAGCCAAGTGGACAAAGACGAGTGGACAAGTGGACAAAGACAAGTGGACAAGTGGACAAGTGGTGCTACGTAGGTCCAATGGAGTGTCACTCAGCCATGAAATCCACGTCATGAGGCTGGTAGCAGCATCCTGAGTGGATTTAGGTACGATCATCCTCAGTGAAATCAGTCCCACAAAAAAAGAAACTTATGATATCACTTATCGAGGGAATGTAAAAATCGCTCCCCATGAACGGAATCCCCAAACAGAACAGAGTCACGCTTTTAGAAAACACACTTATGCCTGCTTCAGGGGAAAGGTGAGGTGCGGTGACGCATAAAACTCGAGTTTGAAATGAGCACAGATACCCTTCCGAAAACCGAATATGGAATGGACACGACCTACTCCTTGCTCAATCAACTGGACTCACCAGACCCTGTTCATCGCACAAGTATCTATCCGACTAGTAAGCATCTTAAAAGCTAAGTCTTGATATCTCTGTGTAAGTGCATCAAGTGTGTGTAAAGCGGCCTAAAACCAGCAGGGAAAATCAGCTCAGACCCATTCTGAGGATACACTTCCAACACAAAGAAGAAACAAGCAGGGCAAAACAGAGAGAAATTCTTCCAAAATGCGTTCAGGGACTGGCATGCAACCAGGATTGACCACATCTACAGCCCCAGCGGCAGAAGACATAAGGCTGGACACTCTTGGGGCTGAGACGATTGGTGAGGTTGGGAAAGCAAATGCAGACCCTTGAAAGGAATCCTGCGTGCTCCCCATTCCATGGCTCCCAACTCTCCAGGTTCAACGCAATCTTCCGACAGCGAAAGCACTCATTGGAAACCCAGCGGATGCTACACCGTGGGATCGGGAAAGCTTTCTGAAACTCACCTCAGTTTTCCTCTCCTGGTGCTCGTGTTCTCCATTCAGGCCCCCTTACTAACAATCTCCCCACTTGGAGACTCGGCGCCTTTCCATGCCTCTTTCGTACCGTCTGCAATTTGTCCGCAGGATGAACTGCAAGAGGGGGAACCAATGAGAGACTCGCTGGAGGTGTTTGGTCGGGCACATGTCACTCTCATTTCCCATCACGAAGAAGAATTCACCAGCGGTTCAGCCTGCAACCGCGGATCGACAATAGGGCGTGAAGCCATCCAGCCGTGTTGCGTCCCACTCACAAAAAAGCGACTTGGGAAATGGAGCTCAGGGGCCCTGCACTTCCCAAACCTGCAGAGTTCTAAACGATAACTATCGCCCCAAAATATATTGAGGTCAGGCTACGAAGAGGCGCTGAACGCAAGGCAGAACTGCAGGAAACGGATGTCAACGGGTACATCGGAATGGCCCCGATAGCACATGAAAAGCGCCAGAACGTGGACAATGATGCGGTTGGCCAAAAAGGGCGTATGCGTTTTTTCCTGAATATATTCAGGAAAAAACGCATACGCCCTTTTTGGCCAACCAAGCAACCTGGGAGAGCAAATCAGCACTACAAAGAAATCTCTCGCCCCCCCCCCGGGGCAAAAGGGCCAGGCGAAAAAAGTCTAAAAACCAGAAAGGCAGGACAGCCCACGGAGTCAAGGGAGCCTTGTTAAGCTGATGGGCGGGATGTCAATGGCCAACAGCCAATCTTCACAAGTGTATCCTCTTTCCCAAACCATGTAAAACACAGAACCACAGAGCATAGGGCACTTCCACACATGGGCGTTGACCTTGGGAAAATGAAAAAATCAACCAGACACAGGGACCCCAAAGTTGAGGGCTGCTGTCTTGACAAGAACCTCCACTCCGGTACACGTTTCATATCCCAGGAAAGAGCCAAGTGGACAAAGACGAGTGGACAAGTGGACAAAGACAAGTGGACAAGTGGACAAGTGGTGCTACGTAGGTCCAATGGAGTGTCACTCAGCCATGAAATCCACGTCATGAGGCTGGTAGCAGCATCCTGAGTGGATTTAGGTACGATCATCCTCAGTGAAATAAGTCCCACAAAAAAAGAAACTTATGATATCACTTATCGAGGGAATGTAAAAATCGCTCCCCATGAACGGAATCCCCAAACAGAACAGAGTCACGCTTTTAGAAAACACACTTATGCCTGCTTCAGGGGAAAGGTGAGGTGCGGTGACGCATAAAACTCGAGTTTGAAATGAGCACAGATACCCTTCCGAAAACCGAATATGGAATGGACACGACCTACTCCTTGCTCAATCAACTGGACTCACCAGACCCTGTTCATCGCACAAGTATCTATCCGACTAGTAAGCATCTTAAAAGCTAAGTCTTGATATCTCTGTGTAAGTGCATCAAGTGTGTGTAAAGCGGCCTAAAACCAGCAGGGAAAATCAGCTCAGACCCATTCTGAGGATACATTTCCAACACAAAGAAGAAACAAGCAGGGCAAAACAGAGAGAAATTCTTCCAAAATGCGTTCAGGGACTGGCATGCAACCAGGATTGACCACATCTACAGCCCCAGCGGCAGAAGACATAAGGCTGGACACTCTTGGGGCTGAGACGATTGGTGAGGTTGGGAAAGCAAATGCAGACCCTTGAAAGGAATCCTGCGTGCTCCCCATTCCATGGCTCCCAACTCTCCAGGTTCAACGCAATCTTCCGACAGCGAAAGCACTCATTGGAAACCCAGCGGATGCTACACCGTGGGATCGGGAAAGCTTTCTGAAACTCACCTCAGTTTTCCTCTCCTGGTGCTCGTGTTCTCCATTCAGGCCCCCTTACTAACAATCTCCCCACTTGGAGACTCGGCGCCTTTCCATGCCTCTTTCGTACCGTCTGCAATTTGTCCGCAGGATGAACTGCAAGAGGGGGAACCAATGAGAGACTCGCTGGAGGTGTTTGGTCGGGCACATGTCACTCTCATTTCCCATCACGAAGAAGAATTCACCAGCGGTTCAGCCTGCCACCGCGGATCGACAATAGGGCGTGAAGCCATCCAGCCGTGTTGCGTCCCACTCACAAAAAAGCGACTTGGGAAATGGAGCTCAGGGGCCCTGCACTTCCCAAACCTGCAGAGTTCTAAACGATAACTATCGCCCCAAAATATATTGAGCGCAGGCTACGAAGAGGCGCTGAACGCAAGGCAGAACTGCAGGAAACGGATGTCAACGGGTACATCGGAATGGCCCCGATAGCACATGAAAAGCGCCAGAACGTGGACAATGATGCGGTTGGCCAAAAAGGGCGTATGCGTTTTTTCCTGAATATATTCAGGAAAAAACGCATACGCCCTTTTTGGCCAACCAAGCAACCTGGGAGAGCAAATCAGCACTACAAAGAAATCTCTCGCCCCCCCCCCCGGGGCAAAAGGGCCAGGCGAAAAAAGTCTAAAAACCAGAAAGGCAGGACAGCCCACGGAGTCAAGGGAGCCTTGTTAAGCTGATGGGCGGGATGTCAATGGCCAACAGCCAATCTTCACAAGTGTATCCTCTTTCCCAAACCATGTAAAACACAGAACCACAGAGCATAGGGCACTTCCACACATGGGCGTTGACCTTGGGAAAATGAAAAAATCAACCAGACACAGGGACCCCAAAGTTGAGGGCTGCTGTCTTGACAAGAACCTCCACTCCGGTACACGTTTCATATCCCAGGAAAGAGCCAAGTGGACAAAGACGAGTGGACAAGTGGACAAAGACAAGTGGACAAGTGGACAAGTGGTGCTACGTAGGTCCAATGGAGTGTCACTCAGCCATGAAATCCACGTCATGAGGCTGGTAGCAGCATCCTGAGTGGATTTAGGTACGATCATCCTCAGTGAAATAAGTCCCACAAAAAAAGAAACTTATGATATCACTTATCGAGGGAATGTAAAAATCGCTCCCCATGAACGGAATCCCCAAACAGAACAGAGTCACGCTTTTAGAAAACACACTTATGCCTGCTTCAGGGGAAAGGTGAGGTGCGGTGACGCATAAAACTCGAGTTTGAAATGAGCACAGATACCCTTCCGAAAACCGAATATGGAATGGACACGACCTACTCCTTGCTCAATCAACTGGACTCACCAGACCCTGTTCATCGCACAAGTATCTATCCGACTAGTAAGCATCTTAAAAGCTAAGTCTTGATATCTCTGTGTAAGTGCATCAAGTGTGTGTAAAGCGGCCTAAAACCAGCAGGGAAAATCAGCTCAGACCCATTCTGAGGATACACTTCCAACACAAAGAAGAAACAAGCAGGGCAAAACAGAGAGAAATTCTTCCAAAATGCGTTCAGGGACTGGCATGCAACCAGGATTGACCACATCTACAGCCCCAGCGGCAGAAGACATAAGGCTGGACACTCTTGGGGCTGAGACGATTGGTGAGGTTGGGAAAGCAAATGCAGACCCTTGAAAGGAATCCTGCGTGCTCCCCATTCCATGGCTCCCAACTCTCCAGGTTCAACGCAATCTTCCGACAGCGAAAGCACTCATTGGAAACCCAGCGGATGCTACACCGTGGGATCGGGAAAGCTTTCTGAAACTCACCTCAGTTTTCCTCTCCTGGTGCTCGTGTTCTCCATTCAGGCCCCCTTACTAACAATCTCCCCACTTGGAGACTCGGCGCCTTTCCATGCCTCTTTCGTACCGTCTGCAATTTGTCCGCAGGATGAACTGCAAGAGGGGGAACCAATGAGAGACTCGCTGGAGGTGTTTGGTCGGGCACATGTCACTCTCATTTCCCATCACGAAGAAGAATTCACCAGCGGTTCAGCCTGCAACCGCGGATCGACAATAGGGCGTGAAGCCATCCAGCCGTGTTGCGTCCCACTCACAAAAAAGCGACTTGGGAAATGGAGCTCAGGGGCCCTGCACTTCCCAAACCTGCAGAGTTCTAAACGATAACTATCGCCCCAAAATATATTGAGCGCAGGCTACGAAGAGGCGCTGAACGCAAGGCAGAACTGCAGGAAACGGATGTCAACGGGTACATCGGAATGGCCCCGATAGCACATGAAAAGCGCCAGAACGTGGACAATGATGCGGTTGGCCAAAAAGGGCGTATGCGTTTTTTCCTGAATATATTCAGGAAAAAACGCATACGCCCTTTTTGGCCAACCAAGCAACCTGGGAGAGCAAATCAGCACTACAAAGAAATCTCTCACCCCCCCCCCCGGGGCAAAAGGGCCAGGCGAAAAAAGTCTAAAAACCAGAAAGGCAGGACAGCCCACGGAGTCAAGGGAGCCTTGTTAAGCTGATGGGCGGGATGTCAATGGCCAACAGCCAATCTTCACAAGTGTATCCTCTTTCCCAAACCATGTAAAACACAGAACCACAGAGCATAGGGCACTTCCACACATGGGCGTTGACCTTGGGAAAATGAAAAAATCAACCAGACACAGGGACCCCAAAGTTGAGGGCTGCTGTCTTGACAAGAACCTCCACTCCGGTACACGTTTCATATCCCAGGAAAGAGCCAAGTGGACAAAGACGAGTGGACAAGTGGACAAAGACAAGTGGACAAGTGGACAAGTGGTGCTACGTAGGTCCAATGGAGTGTCACTCAGCCATGAAATCCACGTCATGAGGCTGGTAGCAGCATCCTGAGTGGATTTAGGTACGATCATCCTCAGTGAAATAAGTCCCACAAAAAAAGAAACTTATGATATCACTTATCGAGGGAATGTAAAAATCGCTCCCCATGAACGGAATCCCCAAACAGAACAGAGTCACGCTTTTAGAAAACACACTTATGCCTGCTTCAGGGGAAAGGTGAGGTGCGGTGACGCATAAAACTCGAGTTTGAAATGAGCACAGATACCCTTCCGAAAACCGAATATGGAATGGACACGACCTACTCCTTGCTCAATCAACTGGACTCACCAGACCCTGTTCATCGCACAAGTATCTATCCGACTAGTAAGCATCTTAAAAGCTAAGTCTTGATATCTCTGTGTAAGTGCATCAAGTGTGTGTAAAGCGGCCTAAAACCAGCAGGGAAAATCAGCTCAGACCCATTCTGAGGATACATTTCCAACACAAAGAAGAAACAAGCAGGGCAAAACAGAGAGAAATTCTTCCAAAATGCGTTCAGGGACTGGCATGCAACCAGGATTGACCACATCTACAGCCCCAGCGGCAGAAGACATAAGGCTGGACACTCTTGGGGCTGAGACGATTGGTGAGGTTGGGAAAGCAAATGCAGACCCTTGAAAGGAATCCTGCGTGCTCCCCATTCCATGGCTCCCAACTCTCCAGGTTCAACGCAATCTTCCGACAGCGAAAGCACTCATTGGAAACCCAGCGGATGCTACACCGTGGGATCGGCAAAGCTTTCTGAAACTCACCTCAGTTTTCATCTCCTGGTGCTCGTGTTCTCCATTCAGGCCCCCTTACTAACAATCTCCCCACTTGGAGACTCGGCGCCTTTCCATGCCTCTTTCGTACCGTCTGCAATTTGTCCGCAGGATGAACTGCAAGAGGGGGAACCAATGAGAGACTCGCTGGAGGTGTTTGGTCGGGCACATGTCACTCTCATTTCCCATCACGAAGAAGAATTCACCAGCGGTTCAGCCTGCCACCGCGGATCGACAATAGGGCGTGAAGCCATCCAGCCGTGTTGCGTCCCACTCACAAAAAAGCGACTTGGGAAATGGAGCTCAGGGGCCCTGCACTTCCCAAACCTGCAGAGTTCTAAACGATAACTATCGCCCCAAAATATATTGAGGTCAGGCTACGAAGAGGCGCTGAACGCAAGGCAGAACTGCAGGAAACGGATGTCAACGGGTACATCGGAATGGCCCCGATAGCACATGAAAAGCGCCAGAACGTGGACAATGATGCGGTTGGCCAAAAAGGGCG